>NW_022196909.1:64385626-64387560 GCF_008632895.1 Mastomys coucha | reverse complement strand
GCCCTCAGTCCCTCCTGCCAGACATTCATCATGGGGAAGAGGAGACACATAGAATTTGTATGTGTGTTGATGTTCTGCAATCAAATGATGTAGCCTCCTGAATGGAAAAATAAACAAGCAAATGTGTGCTGAAGTAATATAATGGAGTAAATGTACAGCTAATAATTTTGTAAAGACACAGTTGGCCCAAATATTAGCTTGCATACCCAATTATACAGCCACATGCAAACACAAACACAAGGGAGCCATCCTATAATATTTAATAAATAGTACCTACTGTGTGGAAAGCCTTGCTGTCTGTTCTGGTGCCTAAGTTGATGTTCCCAAACATAAGATACCTTACTGCGCCTTTCTGCAGAATTCTGCTCACTGCTCGCACTTCAAAGGGATAAAGGACACTTATTCTACCACCAGAGGTGGTGCACCTTGCGATGGCAATGGTGGAAAAAGCAAATTCACAGCAGAGACAACTGTCCGATGGATTTTTAGAGACCTTGGCTTTTTTTCAAATTCTGTAGGCTTTGGCATATGGCACCAAGTGCCCTGGGACACAAAGATGCCTGCGTTTATGAACATGAGCTTGGTGGGACAGTCAGTGCAGATACCACATGGCAGCATTTTTCTCCTGTCGGGGCTATATGAGTGACTTTTCTTATTGCTGTGGCCAAACTCCTGATGAGAAGAATTTAAGGAAGAGGAGCTTAATTTGGTTTGCCGTTTGAGGGGATACAATTCATCATGGCATCGTGGCAAGAAAAGTGGCAGGCTCATCATGTTGCCCTCCACAGCCAGGAAGCAGACCTCAGGGAATGCTCGTACTCAGCTTGCTGTCTTCTCTTTTCAAATTTTACTCAGCCCTAGATCCCCAGACAATGGGATGGCTCTGCTTACATTCTGAATGGGTCTTTCCCCTCTCAGTTGAACCTCTTAGGAAATACACTAGAGTGTTGGAGAGATGGCTCAGTGCTTAAGACTGCTGCTGATGTTCCAGAGGACGGTGGCTCACAGCTGCCTCTAATTCCAGCTCCAAGAAACCTGACACTTCTAAGCTCTGTAGGCACCTACACTAGGTGTTTCCTGCACACATGCCTGCTTGTGCATGCTTGTGCATGCACACAAACACACACACACACACACACACACACACACACACACACACTACACAATCTTTTTAAGGAGGTATATTCAGCATTGTGTTCTAGGTGAGTTTTCATCTAGTCAAGTTGACAATGAAGATTAACCTGGTACTCAGATGCATTAAATCCTAGCAAGTTGGGAGAAGGAGGCAAAGGAAAAGAGCTGTCAGATGCTGCCTTGGTGTCAGATGCTGCCATGGCATCTGTCAGATGCCGCCATGGCATCAGATGCTGCCATGGTGTCTGTCAGATGCTGCCATGGCAGGAGGTGGGACTGAACCGACTGGCTATCTCTACTCAAGGGAACCGAGTGAGAGAGGGGGTGCAGTAGGTTCTAGACTCTAGAGAAATTAACCTGAGAGTCAAGAGTAAGAAGTGAGCATGCTGCAGAGGTGCAGGAAGCCTGCACAGCTCGCTGGCACAGCCCTCTGAGGCCGCCAGTGAGCAGGATATCATTTCTCTGCCCATGCTTAGCAGGCCAGGTGCAGAGACAGAGGACTGGACTGGCGACTGACTACCCAGAGAAGGGTTTTTACTGGGTGCATGGCATGGGCAGAGGTGCTGGGACTGTTGCTGCTCCTTGACCATGGATCAAACCCCACATGGTACGTGACAGCTGCCAGATGGAGCTGGTGGTAGGCATGACAATGGAATGGCCATTGCTCCTCCAGCTTCCCAGGCATCTAAAGGAATTTATATTTTCCTCCTCTATTTGACCAATCACTGTGCTGACTTCAACTCAAAGAAATTCAAGGTTTTTCTTTTTTTTTTTTTTTTTTTTTTTTTTTTTTTTTTTTT
>NW_022196909.1:64383577-64385616 GCF_008632895.1 Mastomys coucha | reverse complement strand
GAACTCAGAAATCTGCCTGCCTCTGTCTCCCAAGTGCTGGGATTAAAGGTGTGCACCACCACTGCTCGGCAGACATTCAAGTTTTTGATAAACAAGGTGCAACCATCTACCACATAAATCTATTTTTGTATTAACTCATTTCTAAGGGCTAGCCAATTTTTTAAAAAAAATGTGTTCTTTATAATGAGGGCTGGGATATAAAACACCTCTGGACTTAAACATTCTTTCTTATTTGGATGGAAGATGAAAAGGCTTTTTCATGATGGTAAACAAAGTGGATCAACATCACATCTTCTTCTTAAATCACTGCCAGGACAATGAATTGAATCATACTTATAAGGGACTTGGCTTGATAGATCTGTCTGAATCTCAAATTACACAAAAAGGTAGCATTTCTTAAACAAAGGATATCAACCACCACATCTCTTCACATTTTTTCCAGGAAGATTATCCTCTCAAGTGGAAACAACCAGAACTTGCGCTTTTGTTTGAGTAACCATTTAAAAATGAGCTCAACAATATTAACAATATTTTCTCTTTATGCAAAAACATTTGATGGACAAGATGCTAATTATTCAAACCAAGTGATAAAAGGACTCTCTAACACAACAACCATGCAACTGGTTTAAGGAGAGACATGCGAGGTTTTTTTGAACTCTCAGGTTTGGATTTCTGGTTAAGCGTTCTCTCTGGTTTGGCTGTTTTAGCCTGGAGCAATATCAAAAGGGATTCCAAAATATCAAAAGACAAGAAGTGTGT
Source organism: Mastomys coucha (assembly GCF_008632895.1). Classification (NCBI taxonomy): domain Eukaryota; kingdom Metazoa; phylum Chordata; class Mammalia; order Rodentia; family Muridae; genus Mastomys; species Mastomys coucha. Next base: position 64,384,857 of record NW_022196909.1, on the reverse strand, counting down.
GTCGCAGAGAAACTTGGACAAAATGACGGGGAATCGAATTCATTAAGAACAGACCTTGTTCAGGAATAGCACTGAAACTACGAAGAGCCTCAGTGACGTGTGCTGTTTTTAGCCAGGCACTGCGTCCTGAGCCTTCTCTGGGGTCCCAGAACTCTACTGCATGTTAAAGCCGGTGTACAGCTGAGGCCTGCATGGCTTGCAGAGCTTAGTAATTATAATGATCCAAAGGTCCCAAAGGGACCAGGATGGGATTTTGTCTTTATTGGCACCTAAAAATCTCGAAGCTATGAAGCTAGGCTTCAGGAAATGCTGCCTTGGAAAAGGTCTCAACTGCTGCATAAGGCATCTAGGAGCAGCCTACATTCTACACTCAGCAGCCACGGGTGCTTGGAATCCAGGACCAAGGAACGATGCTGTACAGGTGCATCCAATAGCAGCGCCATAGTTAAGGGTCACAAGACAGGAAATGTGACAGGCTGTGCTCCACATGAACATTTGGGTCCATGGCAGCTTTAGCAGGGCAGAAAGGCATGAACCCCAGCACAGAGACCAGAAGGAATGGAGGAGCAAGAAGAAATGCAGGAATCAGCAGATAGGACCCAAAGCACGTATGAGCCAAGCTGCTGGGAAAGGTGAATCCTTACTCCTAATGCGCTGCTCTTCAGACCAGGATGGACTCACTGAAACCTCAGAGCGTGCCGAATACTCACAGCAAGGAGCTGTTCTCTAGGACAGCTGAGTAAGATGTAGGATTTGAACTCCTTATTCTGTAAGACGAAGGAGCAACAGAAAATAATGAATGACTTTTTGAAGATCTGGCATCAGCAGAGACCATTCTCATCTGTCCTTCGCAGTGAACGTTTTCCTGAACAGCGGTGTAGTTGCTTTCCCATTCATCACAGGGTGGTACGGCCTGGTGGTCGGAACACGCAGCCTGAAGCTGGTTGCTTTCAGCTACGTGACCTTTGCGGTTTCCCTTAGCATTGCTCCATTGTACTTCGCTCTTCCGTGGAATGAGAAGATCATTTCCAGTTGAAGGGCAGTCAGCTACTCCCTCCCTGTATGCATTTGCTAGCAAGGATCCCACTAGGGAGTGGACGGTGCACGCTACTCATAGAAAGCTTTTATACAAAGACATGACGTACAGAGCAGCCACGAGGACAGAGTTAAAACCTGGGGCTGGCAGTTCTGTTCTGTCACCACCTGTCCATCTAGACTTACAAGGGAAGGTGACCAGGGTCCAGGAGAGAGCTACAGAGTGCTGGTGGAGTTAAGTCTAA
>NW_022196909.1:64363577-64378577 GCF_008632895.1 Mastomys coucha | reverse complement strand
CTCACTTACTCAAGGGATGCCACATTTAACTGGCCTTAGCCTGTGACTAGGCATTCGGGAGAGAAAGGTGGAAGTGGAGGTTGGAGAAAGAGGGTTACAGGTGGGGGGGAGGAAGAGGAGGAAGCTGCCATGAACCAGAACCATGTGGTCAGGAGAAACTACAGGTAGTGAGGGCATTATGACTGGGCAATAAGTTAGTACAGCCTTATCTGCCCAATCTAGGCATATAGCTTATAAATAAAGTATCTGGATTGTGTGTCTTTTATATGGGCTTATGTGGATTGTAAATTCTTACTACAGTTAACACTAAGATGGAGGGAAATGGGGCCTCAGAAGAGATAAATATCCTTTTAAGATAAAAATTTATTTTTAATTATGTGTATGTACGTGTATGTGTATATGTACAGATGGGTGCAATGCCCAAAGAGGCCAGAAGGGGCATGGGATCACTAGAGCTGGAAGGAATTACAAGCAGTTGTGAGCCATCATGCAGGTGCTAGAAAGTGAACTTGGTCCTCTACAAGAACAACAAGTGCTCTTAACTGCTGAGCCTTCTCCTTAGCCTGGAAACAAATATTCTTAACAAGTAGCCATTATTTAAATTATTTGTTGTTTTTTGTTTTTTTACTCTGTCTTCATTTTTTAACCAAGTTTTCAGTGTTCTGAAAGTCTTTTGTAGCCCAAAACATATAACCATGATAACCCCCCTGCTAAGAGTACACAGTGAGTTCGTGCCTCCACAATGGCAATTCCCATTGATTAAAATCAGTAAAACACAAAAACATTAGCTGTGAACAATTTAAACGCTTGAGGATGTGATTTGCCTTTTGTACGACAAGGACGATCCCCTTGCTATCCCATGTATAATTCAGGCTCGGATGAAATGGTGTGTTTATCTGGCCGTTTCAGACAACATTGATTCCACAGGTGCCAGCTGGATACCTACTGGGGTGATTGCAAGAGATGCCTGGAGAGCCACACAGATAATCCCTGACCTGACAACAGAGGCGACAGGCAGTGGACAGCAGACATTGCGTGAGGAAATGGCATCAGGAATATACATCAGGTAGTGGAGGAGGGGGACATCAGGAATGCCATGGTGGTGAGGGAGGGCACATAATTTTAATAAGGGTGGCCTTCTTAAGAAGGTGGCATATGAACAGAGACTTGTTAAGGGGTATATGTGTATACATGTGTGTGTGTGTGTGTGTGTGTGTGTGATTTTACTGTTTTCATTTTAATTCTGTATATGTTTGTGTGTGTCAATCCTATAGACTAGGTTGTCTTTCAACTAGGAATTCCTGTTTCAGCCTTTTAAGAGCTAGGATTAGAGTCTGGGCCTGACACATCACTAGTATAATAGTCATTGAACATTGTCAAGTGCACCATTCATCTCAGAGGCTGGCAGATCTCTGTGAGTTTGAGACCAGCCAGGTATACATGGTGAGTTCCAAGCCCACCAGGGCTATGTAGTGAGACTCTGCCTCACAATGAATGAATGAATGAATTAACTTGATTATTCCACTGAATGAATGATGAATAGTTTGAATCATATGTTCTAATTCTTTTCTTCTGAGAATATTTATACAGAATGAAGACATTTTAGGAGCAAATGAAAGACCCATCATTTGGGCTCATGGAACTGTGACTGAGTGTGAGTGAGCTATGGGACATGGCTCACAGGAAAGAAAAATCCAGGAACTGGGAAATTAAAGGGAAATTTTGCTTTTACTGCCTGCCCCCCCCCCACATACAGCCCCAGTCAGACCCGCATCTCAGCTTGCCCTGTCTCAAAGTCCAGGGGGAGAGAGCTGAGTCACATGCTTGAACTACGCTGAGAGGCAGACAGGTTGGAAAAAATGACCTTTCAGTGACCAGTGGCACCCGTGAGTTTCACAGCGGTGTGCGATGAAAGCATTCCATCTCCGTCTCAGCAACACAAGGACCAATCAGAGGGAGGGGAGGATCTGCTCCCATCTCACAGCTATGCTTCCTTACTGCATGGTCTAGCGAATGTCTGTCAGATGCCCAGCGTAATGCCTTCTCACCTCAAGCATGGGTTATCATATCGGAGACTCCATGAGACTCTTACAGGAGCTGAGTCAGATTCTCCACGTTGTAAAAATCTCTGAAGCTGTAAAGGCACTCTGTTTCATGCATAAATGTATTCTTACCATTATCTAACAATGGCAAGTAATATGCTGCAAGTTCTGACACAGAACACAGAGTGTGTATAAAATGGAAGCTCAAAATTCACAGGGAAGGATAGAATTTATGCCAGGTGAGCTCATGCTCCTGTTTAATCTGCAAGGGACAAAGAACTGGGCAAACTCGCTGGTGTAGCCAGCCACACCCAGCCTATTTAATGTATGTCTTAAGTTTGGCTATGCTATGGACAGTCATTTACAAACCCAAATACTGGAGTAAAAGTATTGCCAGTTGTCCACACTACACATCTGTGCAGAAAGAGTTTCCCAGAAGGCCTTAACTTCCCTTAACCATCACTGTCTATCAATTCTTGGAAGGACAGGAAGGAAAATAGGAATGGCTAGAAAGATCCTGGAGTCATCTGTGAATTTATCATCATCTTCAGATAAAGATCTGACATAAAGAAAAGCTGAGGAAAGGGGTGGGGTCCACAATGGGGACTGGAGATGGGGGAGTCAGTAAAGGAGAAAGACCTCAGCCCCTCAGGAAACAGAAATGAGGTTCCCTCCGTGAATGAGTGAAGGCTTCCAAATAAAAGACAAAGGCCACAGGTCAGAGGGATAGCTCAGTGGTCAGGACTACTTTCTGCTCTCAAAGAGAACCTGAACTTGGATCCCAGTACCCACATGTTTACTAATGGCCAACCATATCTCCAATTCAAGGGAATCCAGTGCCAACACCTGTCCTCTGCAGGTACCTACACATGTGTGTGTATTCATATGCATACACATAAATACAAATTTTTAAAATTAAATGCAAAACTATCTCTCTGAAAAAATAACCTAAAGCAAATGATTGCTGAAGGGAATGTAATTTCAGCCACGTTTGTCATCTGACTGGGACCACCTGAACTGCACCAAAGAAAGACTGCCTGACTGTGGTTATAGATGAAGTACTTAAAGTCTATTTGATTGTATTTTATCAGAGAAGGATGGCTGTATGAGATGGAAAGAGCTTGCTTTGAGCAAGATCCACAACACAAGTGTGAGGGACAAGGTGTGACATTAGGCCTTCCCCAGTGTCCCTCGGAGAGTGACGTGAGATGGACTAGAAAATTGGCTTCATTTAGCAGACATAAGTGTTATCTCATCTGGAAAGATGAATGAATGGCCAGTGAACCATTCTGATGGCTTAAGTATCAGAAAGCGGCCTGATTAGCAGTTGCTCTTCGTGAGATTCCACACAAAGGACTTTTTGTTTGCCAAGGGCATGACTATCTATCTATACCAGTGGCTCTCAACATTCCTAATGCTGCAACCTCCAACCATAAAACTATTTTTGGTGCCACTTCGTGACTGTAATTTTGCTACTGTTATGAATAGTAATATAGTTTTGGAGACAGAGGTTTGCAAATGAGATTGAGAACCACAGGTTGACAACCACTGATCTAGACCCAGAGAGTTTGCCAAGATACATTGATATGTTTTGCATCTGATTTTCCAACACCATTGTGCAAATTTCATTACTACACTCACCAGCCTGGAACTGTCTAAGTAGACTAAAATGGATGGCCCTCGGAAGTAAGGACCAAAGCTTAGCCAAGCTGAAGAGGAATAGAACCAACTATTGTTATGCCTCCAGAGGGTCATCTTTTAACCATATTCCTTGTCCACCTAACTATTTGAAACACTGGTGGAAATGGCTCAATGGGTAAACCGCTTGTTTGCCATACGAGAACGGGAACCTGAGTTCAGATGCCAGCACTCCTGTTGGAAGCCTGGCACAGTAGTGCATGCTCTCAGGCTCATCACTGGGAATGAAACAGGCAGATCCTAGGGTCTCACAGGCCAAGCAGTCTTCCTGGAACAGTGACTTCAGGTTCAATGAAAGACTGTCTCAATAAATAAGGTAGTGAAGCCACTGAGGAAGACATCTCAATGTTGACCTTCAGTGACCTCTAGTTTCCACACTCCCAAGAACAGTTGAGTTCATGCATACTCACACAAAAGCACACACATATACACATGCGTGAGCATGTGCACATACAGGCATGCACATGCAAGCACACATACTTGCACACACACATGCACACAAACACTTATGTATGCACATGTACACATGCATACATGCACACACACATACACACAGACATGCATGCATGCATGTGTACACACACAAATACACCATACAGGCACACATGAAAATTAAAATCATAAAAGTAACAATAAAAGAAATTTTGAACAAAGGAAAGAACTGGAATAACAAGCAGAAGTGTCTAGATTTCCCACACCAGTAGTCACACCATTTTAAACAGTGTGAGCATGCATAAGACGTGGTTAAGGAACCTTTGAAAGGATCTCCTTAGGTGTGTGTGTGTGTGTGTGTGCACGCACGTGCATACTAGCATGTGTACAAGTGTGCACAGGCGCCCTTGGAGGCCAGAGAGTGTGTCAGATTCTTGGAACTGTAGTTACAGGGTGGCTGTGGGCTCTTCAGTGGATTCTGGGGACTGAACTCTGGCCTCAGCAAGTGCATAAAGCGCTCTTAACCCCTGAGTCATCTCTCCAGCCCCACACTGGACCTTTCAAAAAGAGACTAAAAGAATAGCTGGTCTGTCCTCATCTCTGCGTTGCCGCAGGGATCCCAATCTGAGTCCAAAACAAACAGCTATTAATAGAAATAATTAATGCTATCACCGTTTCATGCCCTGAGGCCTGAGCGTAAGATTGATACATGGAAGCAAATTACCACAACCACCGGAGGATTGAACACAAGATGAAAAGCCACAGGCCCAGAACAGAGCCTGGGAAATCCTACCTCTCGGCGACTGGTTTGGCAATGTTCTCGAAAATGATCTCTTGCTTAGCCTCTTGGTCAAAAATCCTTTGAAACCTGCAAGATAAAAATGGTAATTATCTCAAGGCTGAGCCTTTCAAAGCTATTGGATTAGTGGATCTTGTTTTCAAAAACATGTTTGTAAACGACCCACAGTGACATCACCGGACTTACCTAACCTAACACAATGTTGGCCCTGTCACTTCCCACACTGTGTCATTGTAATCTTGCTCACAAATGGTGGGTAAACAATATGGCTTTGACAAGATCTGTACAACTGTCCCCCTCTGAAAAAAAAAATCACACCAGCTTTGAACCAAATAATAAACTGTGTATTTTTAGCGCTCAAGAGGGACAGTGGCTGTGGCTGGCATCAGAGTCAAGCCTCAAGAACTGCATGGGCTGGAAACCCACTAAAGGGGATGAAAAAGGTCTCTGGACATCCTGAGGCATGCTTGCCTGCCCTGTGAGAAAGCATGCACGTGTGAAGTGTGACTCCTGAACATGAAGCAGACACTGCAGCTCACTGCCCACTTACTTGGTATCTCCTCCTACGACTGGCTTTAGGGTGCTGCTGTCTCATTTTCTGGCCAATGATTCAAAAGTCAGAAAACACTCATTTGCTTTGCAGAATGGTAGGGACGGGAGATCTGGGAGGTAGCCGAGTGTCCATTTCATGCTGCCTGCAGAATCACTCCTAAACTTCACATGAGATTGCCAGCACGGTAGAAGACTCCAGTGACAGTGTGTTCTCCTGTAGAGGGCTGAGGTGCTAGCAGCAAGTATAGCCCCTACTAAAGAGAGTCTTCCAATGGAGAGTGCCGACTGGCATGATTTTATACTTTCTGTGTATTTAAATTTTTCTGTATGTGTCTGCATGTCTATGTGAATGTAGGTGCAGCTGCACGTATGTGAGAGTGTGAGTGTGTGTGTGTGTTTATGTATATGCAGGAGCATCTGCATGGATGTGATTGTTTTTGTGTGTCTCTGTGTGTGTGTCTGTGTATGTGTATGTGTTTATGTGTATGCAGGAGCATCTGCATGGATGTGAGTGTGTGTGTGTGTGTGTGTCTGTAAATGTTTATGTGTATGCAGGAGCATCTGCATGGATGTGAGTGTGTATGTGTGTGTGTGTGTTTGCAGGTACAGCTGCATGCATGCTAGAGAGAGACCACAGAGACAGAGTCTGTGGCCATATGTCTGTGTGTGTGGAGGTCAGAAAACAACCTTGGGTGTATTCCTCAGGTTTCATCCACTTTATGTTTTAAAGGCAGTCTCTTATTGCCCTGGACTTCTCCAAGTAGGCTAGGCTGGTTGACCAGCACACCCTAAGGTTTTACCTGTCTCTACCTCCCTGATTCTGGGATCATACCATGTCAACCCATCTGGCCTTTAAAATGTGGATACAGTCACTGGTTGGCAGTTCCCTCAATCTCCGCTCCACTTTTACCCCGTGCATCTTGTAGGCAGCATAAATTTAGGGTTGAAAGTTTTGTGAGTGGGTGGATGTCCTCATCCCTCCACTGGAAGTCCCACCTGGCTAAAGGAGGTGGTCACTTCAGTCTCCATAACCCCTGCTGGTGTCCTAGGATGGGGTAGCCAAGGGGGCTTCTCCTCTCTGAGACGAAGAGGGAGATAAAGGAAGAAGGAATTTGTAAGGATGGGACTGGAAGAAGAAGAGGGATGGAGGGCTGGGATTAGGATGTAAAGTGAATAATAATAATAATAATAATAATAATAATAATAATAATAATAATAATAATAATAATAAATGTGGCTTCCAGGGATCAAACTCAGGCTCTCCAGCTTTCAAAGTAAGCATTTTATCAACTGAGATCTTTCCCCAGTACCTTACTCTCTTAAAAAAAAGTTGAGAGGATGCAGTCTTTAAAATAAAAACTTTCAAGCAATACTTTTGAGGGCATCTTAAGGAACTTTCAGGGTGGCTACAGACCTCAGAGACATGCCTCCCTACACCAGTCAACTGTACATATTCAACTAAGGCAGCAAGACTGTGGGGGACACACAAGACAGTTGTTTCCACTGAGAAGTGCTGATGGATGTCCAGAGTTAAGATTAGAAATATAAAACAGAAAGCAATGCATCACCAGGGACCAATATTAACTTCAAAGGATCCCTAGGGTTCATCAAGCTTCATTCCAGATGAATAAATGGTGAATAGTCCAGAGCAGAGGTTTTCAACCTTTCTAATCTCGTGACTCTTTAATACCATTCCTCATGTTGTGGTGACCCCCCCCCCCAACCATAAAAATAATTGGGGCTGGAGAGATGGCTCAGAGGTTAAGAGCACCGACTGTTCTTCCAGAGGTCCTGAGTTCAATTCTCAGCAACCACGTGGTGACTCACAACCATCTGTAATGGGATTTGATGCCCTCTTCTGGTGTGTCTGAAGAAAGCAATGGTTTACTCATATACATAAAATAAATAAATCTTTAAAAAAATAAAAACAAAAAAATAATAATTCCGTTGCTTCTTCATCACTATAATTTTGCCACTGTTATGAACTGTGTAAATATTCGCTTTCCCAAGGTCTTAGGCAATCCCTATGAAAGGGTTATTTGAGCCTGACAGGGCCAAAACTCACAGGTTGCAAGCCACTGGTCTAAGGACACAGGAGGCAAACGTATATATGAGGTGGTAGCATTTGCTGTCAGTATGTCTGAGTCACCGCTTCACACCCTATGCCAGCATGGCACAGAGGTCCACAAAACACATGACCACCATGCAAGTGTGTGCTCTAAAGAGCTTGGGTGACCCTGATCTACTCTGGTATGGGATTAGCCCTGCTGCAGGGCCTCTGATGCCCACAAAATGTATTGAATTCCTTGCTGCTACTGAACAAGGCTCTCTGGCTTCTTCCATCTGGTTGTTGGTGACCTTGAGTGGATAAAGCATTTCCCACCCACTTCCGTGAGGTTTAGGAATTTCATCTCATCAAGATGTGCCAGGAGCCTTCAAGATGATATAGAGTGAACACAGAATATATTCTGAAAGGTTCCCTGTACAAAGTTCATTTTGGTCACCCTATCTACTAACTTACTGACTTCACAAATAACATATCAAGGGCCTCCCACATTTTAGGCCTTCTACCAAGGTTTTGATTAGGTTGAGATATAATTTTAGAGTAATGCCCACAAAATGTATTGAATTCCTTGGACCGTGTGATCAAAGAGATGGCTCAGCCGTTAAGGTTAAGAGCACCTGCTGTTCTTAGAGAGAACCCAAGTTCAGAACTCCGTAGGGCAGCTGGCAACTACCTCTAAGGCCAAACCCAGGGGAGCCAACACCCTCTTCTGGCCTCCATGGGTACCTGCATTTATGTGTGTACACACAAATATATTTTTATACTAAATTTATTTTTTAAAAAATTAATTTATTTTTAAAACTTTGTAATCATTAAACCATTTTAAAATGATATCCTCTGGTTTTTAAAAGAATAGTAGAACAAGAAACAATCCAAATTTCTCTATTATCTACCTACTTAAGAATGAAGACTTCAAGATCAAACTTTATAACATACAAAGTAGTTGTTAATTAGAATAACAACATTTAATCCAAAATGTCCAGATTTTTGTCAATATAAAAAATATCCTGAGATATTTTATATTCTCCCTATATTTTTCATATGGAATATCCAGAATAAATGAATACTATTCAGAGTATCTCATTTCAGTGTAGACACAATTCAGGTAGATGTTCCAAGGGACACTGGATATATACATGTGTGCCTTAGACCCATGTATCATTTATATTGCAAAGAAAGACTACTTAAGTAATACATGGACTGGACCTTAACATCTCACCTTTAATCACATTTACACATTTATGGACTTCATGCAGGAACTAACCCATAATGGGCAGAACAGGAAAATAATAACACCAGATACTCAGAGGGATCAAAACAAAGCAGAATCTGAGACTGGAATTGTGTTATTTCTTTATTATCCATATGTGTATATATGTATTCATGTGTGTGTAATCTGTGTGTGCACAGGTGCATGTGTTCACAATATGTGGGAACAGGTCAGAGGACAACTTCACACGTGCATTCTCAAGGTAGCCTTCCACCCTCTGAGAAAGGACCTCTCACTGGCCTGGAACTCTGTCATGTTGGCTGGCTTGTGAGCTCACAGGGCTCTACCTGTCTCTGCCTCCCATTCTTTCCTGGGATTTCAGGAGTGTATTCTGTGTCCAACATTCAAATTAGGACTCATGTCCTCAGGCTTGGAAGGCAAGTATTTTATGGCCAGAGCCATCTCTCTGGCCCTGGAATATAATCTCAAACACAGAAACCTACCTTTTAATCCTGGGCTTAATGATGAACTTGAGTTCTATGTACCAGCTGTGGCCATGTTATGTTTGCCATAGAAATGGGGCTGATGACCTCAGAACTGGCACAGGACAAGCATTTACTCAGTAACGAAGCAGAAACAAGGAGGAGGGATATAATGCTTACTTAAACTTGTAGCTCTCTCGTTTATTGTTTACAAATCCATCTGCCAGGTCTCGGGGTAAAACAATTTCCAAGCTATGTGTTAATTTTTCATCTTCATCTATGGAGTAAATCTGCAAATACAAAAACAACAAGTGGATCTAAATGGTAAAATTCCAGCATGACCTCTGACCTGGATATGATTAGCATTGTAATGGTACAAAAACTGCTTTTGTGACAAAACATCATAGTATAATATTCATAATATTATATGTAGAATATATATTTTTACAGATGATACATAAAGTGTATATAATTTTACATATAATTTCACATATAATATGAACTGTCACTGGGCTCAAACAAATGCTTAGAACAAAACAAGAGTTAAAAATCTAAATTGATGCTTGTTTTAGCTACCAGAAGCTACTTATACAAGAAAGAGTTTATTTTGGCTTATAGGTCCTGTGAGAGAGTCTATAATGGTGCGGGGGATGCGGCATAGCATCAGGTAGCCAAGGCACAAAGCAGAGGGATCACATCTTCAAACACAATCATGAAGTAAAGAAAGTGACCTGGAAGTCGACAAGGCTATAAACCTACAAAGCCCAGCCCAGTGATATACTTCCCCCAGCATGGCTCCACCCTGGAAAGGTTCCATAGCTTCCTGAAACAGTGCCAACAGCTGGATTAAGTATTCAAATGTCCGAGCCTATGGGGGGCATTCTCATCCAAACCACCACGGTGCTGTATCAAGGCTGTGCTCATCTTCGGATGATCTAATATGCAAATTTGGTTGCGTGAATACATCCTTGCTGTCTTGAGAAGAGCCTTGAAAGCCTTATGGTAAGAACCACTTCCCTAGTCAAGAGAAATTCACATTGTGGGCACTACAACTCATAAGCACTTCTGAGCATGTGTGAACTACAGACACAGAGACACACAACTCTGAGGTCTGAACTGTCTCAGAGCGCTAACAAGAGTGTCCAAGTTTGTGTTACATCCCTCAGAATCCCAAGCTCCTGGAAGCTGCTAAGTCATGTGGGTTGAAGAGATGTGTGTGCTTTCATGTCTTTGATGTCTTAGGCTTTGCTGTCTAAGCTCAGCCTCTACTTGCTAAGTGACCTTGAAAAAATCACCTCCACTTTCCAAGCTAACATGGAAATAGAGGATCCTAAAACCCTGACAACAGTGCCATTTTCTCCTTCTTGTCTCCGTTGCCTACTCTTTTGTTTCTTGGCCAGGAAAAGGAACACTCAAGCCTATAAACAAACCCTGAGATTTTATGTCTACACGCCGAACTCACCTACCAGGTGTAAAACCAGCCACAGCTCTCAGAATCAAAGGACCCTTATAATAAAGGCTGGGAAACAGAATCAACAGCATCCCTTGCGGGAGCGCGTGGGGGCGGGGCTCAAATGATGTAATGCAAATGGAAGTATTTTGTAATGCACCATAAAAAGAAAATTCAAAAAAAGTCTTCTTGTCTTTCACCAGGAAATGAAGTGCTTGCTTAGAGACAATACTCCCTGTATAGGTTAGACTCGTTTAGAAGCATGATGCAAGGGTAAGACTCACATTACTACCCAGGGAAAGCCTACCTATGTTTACAGAAAGTACAAATAATTCCCAAAGCAGATTTTTTTTATTTGAGACAAGGTCTCAGTAGTTGACCCAGATGGCAGAGAGCCACCTCTTGCTGCCCCCAAACCCAAGTGCTGGGAGAAATGGCCATGTGTCACCATGCCACAACCTAAGCAGATTCTTTTTGAAACACCTTACTTAAAACATGAAAAGTTCAGGTGAAAAAGTTATTTTGTGAAGTCAAACTTCTGAGACCAGAAGAGGAAGGGGGTGCATTTGAGGGTTCAAAGCTCTCTGACTACATTTCTCTCTCCCAATAGACATTTGAAAACTCTATCCTGTAGGGCACTGCTAGTTTAACAGATAGACAAAGAGTGAAAGGAACAGGTTTGCACAGACACACACAACTGGGGATGACACACACTCTTAGAAAACAATCTGTACCTTAGCCTGGAAGCTAGAGATGTCAGTAGTTAAGAGCGCTTGCCATTCTTCCAGATGGCACAAGTTTGGTCCCCAGCACCCAGAGCCACCAGCTCTAGGGGATCGGCTGTTCCCTCCTGGCTCTCAGGGGTCCATGCTCATCTGCACATACCCACCCGCAGACACTCACATAGTTAAAAATGTTAAGATAAAACTCTTTACAAACAATTGGTATCTCTCTACACTCAGTAATCAGAGAAGAGGGGACTGGGATAGGAAACGAAGTCCCAACACTGTGATTAAGAGGTTGACACTGAGAAGCCCTGAGAGAGCTAGAAGGCAGCACAGTGGCAAGGTTTTCCCTAGCTCCCCAGTGGCCCTGGGTTCAAATCCCAGCATTACCACCATCAAACAGAAGAAAAAACAAAGTTCTTAGAACCAGAAACTTTAGTCTAACAGGGTGGCTATCAGCCTTTCTTTCATTAAGATTTATCATCTGAGACAGGACAGTTACCTCTCTCTTTTCCCCACCGTGTGTGTGTGTGTGTGTGTGTGTGTGTGTGTGTGTGTGTGTGTGTGTGTGTTAATTTTGAGATAGGGTCTTAGTGTGAAGTGCTGGCTGTCCTGGAACTCACTATGAAGACCTGGTTGGACTTGAACTCACAGAGTCCCACCTGTCTCTGCCTCACTACTATTGAGATTAGAGGTGTGTGCCACCTCACCCAAATATTTAAAACAAAAACAAACCAATCCAAAAACAGGGTATCATAAAATAGTACCCAACACTAGCATGGAGCTCACCATGTGGCCCAGGCTGACTTCAAACTCACAGCAATCCTCCTGACTCAGTCTCCTCTCACCCAACTACCACCACCACTAACTGCTGGGATTTACTGGTATGCGCCACCGGGCCTAGCAGCATCTATAAATGTGTATAATTCAGTATTTAATGACTCAGAGAGTTCGATCGATCGATCAAGACTGGTCTTGAGCTCCCCAACTCTTCCGCTGCCTACCTCCCTCACCATGCCACCTTCTCTCTGACTGGTAAGTCAGAGCAAAGGCTAAGGATGGGAAGGTCACTATTACTTTAAAAGGTTTTTGTGCGGGTGATTGCAAGGTAAGGTAAAGGCAAGGAAACCAGGGTTCCCTCCCTACTGTTTCATTTCTTTAAACAAACATGGCTAATATTGGGCCTGGAGAGATGGCTCAGTGGTTAACTGCACTTACTGCTCTTACAAGAGGGACCTGGGTTCAATTCCCAGCACCCACATGGCAACTCAGGCCATTTGTAACTCCAGTTCCAGGGAATCCAGTGTCTTTATTGGCCTCTGCAGGCTCCACACGCATGTGGTACACATATGTACATGCAGCCAAAACTCTCCTACATGTAAAATAAAGCAAGCTTTTAGTGACTTATTTTTTCTTTGGAGTCTTTTCCTATTACTTCTCCTGATCGTTTCTCATGAGATAAAGGGCCACTGCTGCTGTTGATGGCAGAGATCTTATAACCTCCTTGTTTTAAGAATGTAAATTACCAGAGCCAAATTCTAAATTATACAGTGGCATAATGTTACATGTTTATATACTCACAACACTGAAGCAGAATAGAGACAAAACATTATTAGCTGTACACTTATTCTACACATTCACAAATACAGACCGAACTGCCTAAATACTCACTTTGGGAATCAGGAAAAAGTGGGGGTCTTGTTTGTTTTCTGAAGAGAAAATGTAATCTTAAAAATCCTTGATGAAAACTAAACTCAGTACTTCAGTACCTTGCACCCCACAAATAAGAAGCAGGTTTGGATGGGAAAGGTAGAAAAATGAGAGGGGACATGGAGAGAGTTAAAAAACAATTAAAGTTCTTGATACAAATGCAAAATTAAAATTTCAAATTAAAGGCAGGAGTAGTGTTGAACACCTTCAATCCCAGTGTTTAGTTAGCAGAAGCTGACGAATCTCTCTGAGTTCAAGGCCAACCTAGCATAGTGAGCCCCTGTCTCAAGACAAACAAATTAAATTAAAATTAAATGTCAGTTCCTGCTATTCACAAGCTAGGCACCCTGGACATTTCACTTAACCTATCACACAGTGTCCTCATGTGTAAAATGAGGACATTGACAAGAGTCTCCAGCAGGGGATCAGAAATAAGCCAGAAAAGTCGACTGGTGAGTGGTGATTTCTCCGAACACAGCAGGTGTGACTTGCTGGCACCCTGGAGGCAGAGAGCAGAAGCCTGTCTTCACAACCTTGACAAACTTCTGGATTTAGTACACACCTCAAGAAGGCTGATTAACGCATTTGGGGGAGAGAGACATGTTTCTTGTGGGCACACTTAAAATGAATGCATGTCAAAACAACAACAAAAGGAAACAAACAAAAAACCCTTGGATGTTGCAGAAGAGCAAAACAGTTAGGTAAGAAACCCAGCAGGCCACGAAATCTAGTGTGCTCACTTCTCTGTGACTGTATGATTCTGTTTACCAGGGTACATCACAATACTTGCCCAACTGGTTGCCTTATTGGGGACAGGTCAGCCTCTGAAGGGAGCTCCGTATGCAGGGCTGGGAGGCAGTGATCCAGAAGTGTGCAAGAAGTACCCCTGTGTGAATGGGGCACAGGACAGGTGAGTGTGCAAACAGGCCCACGTGCTAGAGTGTGCTAGAGTTTGCTCACGTGAACCGGGCGCGGGGCTGAGGTTGTGGGCGGGCCCCGTCCTCCCTCGGGGCTGCAGTGTGCGTGACTGCCCGAGCCGACTGCCCCAGGCGACCCACACCCGGCCCGGTAGCTCGTACCCCTTGCTGCTGCTTCCGCACCGATGGCTTCACCCTAGCGAAAATCTGGATCGTCTGCTTCACCATCACCAGCGGAGACTCCGCACTGACCCTTGACCTTTCCGAGTCGGGACCACCTAAAACTTCCTGCTCCCACCTCCTTGCAGACACCGCTGCCCTAGCAACAGTAACCAAAGATGCTACCCAAACAGCACTGCGGCCCCGGGTTCCCGCCTCCTCTCCCTAATTGGTCGTGGACTAAGAGGAGGAGCGGAGGGGCGGGACTGAGCAGGAATCGCTGCGCATGTCAGTGGGAGATGCTCTTGGGACTCGGGTTAAAGAGTTTGCAAGCCCTAGTATGTCTATTTCCCTAACAAGTTCTTCCGCATTCCTTAACTCCTTTACGTCTCTCTGAAGTCAGTCTGCCGTTTATCACGCATTGCAGAAATGGCCTTTTTTGGTTGAAATTCCCAAGCTGCTCTGAATTCACTTGGAAACCATTGTGTGATAAAGCAGGTTCTCAACAGAAAATCGCAGCCCAAGGGCAAGGGCAGTGTTGAACTCCCTGTGAAAAGACTGCTTCCCACGTGAAGCGTCTGGAAATGATGAGTTCCTGGGAGACAGACTCTGAAAGCCTGTCTAACCTCCCCGCGCCAGGAGAATGTAAATTAAAACCAAACTGCAATGTGGCACAGTTTGATAGTTACTGGAAATTTTGTGATATACATACATATGCATATACTTATACATACACACACATATGTATGTATATATATA
>NW_022196909.1:64358894-64363567 GCF_008632895.1 Mastomys coucha | reverse complement strand
TATGCATGTGACATATCAATACATGGGGCATATATGTGTGTGACATATGTCATACATACATATACACACACTTGTGTACGTGTGTGTGTGTGTGTGTGTGTGTGTGTGTGTGTGTGACAATACCAGGTACCAACGAAGACAGGGGAAGGAGGGAGATGAATCGCCCATGGCTCACTGGTGAGGTGGGTACTGTAAAATACTACAGCTGGACTGAAAAAAGGAAGTTTGGCCGTTTTTTCTTGGTTTTAAACAGGATTGCACGGTGCAGCCTATAATGATCCTCACCTCACCATCCTTTTCCTTCAGCATCCCAAGTTTTGAGTGCACCTCCATTTCCTCCTTCTATTTTACTGGGTTTTGTATTTTGTTTTTGTTTTTCCAGAAAACAGAAGGTAGAGCTACTTTGAGACCCACCCACTGCACTTTGGGGACATTTATCCCAGAGAAATGAAAACTTGTGTTCACAAGAAAACCTGTGTGCATTTGCTTTATTGGCGGTATTTCCAAACTGCAGGCAAGGCAGAAGTCCTTAGAAAACTGTTTTAAAATGAATGAACCATCGATAATATGCAATAACCTGAATTAAAAAAATCAGAAGTTAAATATTGAATGGGTCTCCTTATGTAACATTCTCTGCACATACAAATGCAGAGTCAAAATGAGGAAGGGATTTAACAATATCAAGTGTTGGCACAGATGCAAAATATCTAGAGCTCCAGTTGTAAGTCAAGATGCACCCAGGACTTTTAAAAACAGCCTTAGAGTTTCTTATAAAGTTAAGCATACCCACATCACAAGGTCCAAAACAAAAGCACAGACACCTCGACAGAATTTTCATGGCAGCTTCATTAACAACTGCCCAAAACTAGAAACAAAATCTTTGGTCCATACCGACAAATGGCTGGTGCAGTTCATACAGTAAAAGAGTGAACTCCAGGTACATATAGCATGACTACAGCTCAAACATATTCTGTCCAGGGGAGGATGATGCCAGCACCCACAGTCTCATGCAATCGAACATCATACATACGACGTTCTAGATAAAGGAAAACCTTAAGGATACAAAGCAGCTGAATGCTTGCAAAGGCTGGAGCAGGAAGGGGGGTTGGCTGCAAAGGAGCATGGGAGGGCAGGGGAGCAGTGATGGAGTGAGCCTTTGAGTGTGTCTGCCTATGAGGGGTTTCTGACAGGGCTAGCTGAAGACCTCTCTGAATGCTGGAAGCATCCAATCCTGGACTGAAAGGGAATGGAAAGGAGAAAGCAAGCTGGATACCAGCATCCACCTTTGTCTCCTTCCTGATCTTCCAGATGGGAACAATCACCCTTTCTTTTGGGCCACCACAGCCAGGAGCTGTTTTCAAAGCTGTGCCTTCCACACCAAGAAGGGCCATAACCTCAAACCATGCACCAAAATAAAATGTTCCTTAAGATGCTTCTTGCCAGGTACTTGGCCACAGCAACAAGAGAACTAATGAGTAACACCTTCTCTCTTGCTCTGTGTGTGTGTGTGTGTGCATGCATGCATGCATGCATACATGTGTCTGTGCATATGTGTGTGGGATATGTGTCCATACATATGAAAAACATATGACAACCTTGGCTATCATTCATCAGGTGCCATCACCATGTTTTTTGAGACAGTCTCTCACTGGCCTAGAACTTAACAAATGGCCTAACCTAGCTGGCCAGTGAGCCCCAGACTTCCATATACCATTACCTCCCTTACTCTGAGATTATAAGCCCAAACTATCATACCAAACTTATTTAAAAATTATATTGTGGGGCTAGAACCAGGGCCTCATGCCTGTGCAGCAACCATATTCCCAGCTAAAGTATGTCCCCAGCCCTGTGAGTACAGCCTCCTAAAAAAGCAGCAACTACCATTCAAAAGTGCTCAGAGGACATACTGAGAAGCCAAACTCTGCAGCTCCTGGGGCTGTACCTGCGACGCACAAAATTTAAATGGACAGATAAAGACAATAGGCCTTGTACTGAAACACCTCACAGAACCTAAAAGCATTCACACTCCAAGTGGGAAGGGCACAGCATTGCCTGAAGTCACCCGGGGTATGACTAGCAGTGCAACTCTGTTCCTGCTTGTGGTGCAGGTGGCTCCGGGCCATGCCTCAGACAGCATTCCTTAAAGCCCCTGCAGACGGTTGGACTGGAAAGATGGGTCTCTGAGGTTAAATCCCCCAGCTTTGCTGTCTTTTCCCCAGCTGGATTTCTACTCGATGCTCCTATTATACCTTGCTTTGTTCAGATGTACTCAAGATGATTTTAATTGCTAAAGGGCCTTTGAGCTCTGCAGTCGCCCAAATCACAGATGACCACACCAAGGTAATAAGCGAGTGCTTCTCTGCTCCAAACTGTGTAAGAATTAGGCCAAGCATGTGGCCAATTAGTCTGTAGTCAAGTTGGTTGAGCTCTATCTGCCTGCTGGTCTCGTTTTGGTTTTCTTTTTCTCTTTCTTTCTTTCTTTCTTTCTTTCTTTCTTTCTTTCTTTCTTTCTTTTTTTGAAAAGTTGAAGCGGTAGCAGGTAGCACTAGCTTCAATACCTCTTGGAGTTGCTGTTATTCAGACCATAAAATGTAGCATTTTATTTTACACATCTCAAGAGGGACAAATAAAAAAATGTAGGCTAGTCATTTTGACATAGAAAATGTACACATAGTTATCTAATTACAGTCAACTTCCTCCTCTCTTATGTTTTAATTTATGCCTTGAGGATTTCATACATACATACATACATACGTTCATTACATACATTGCATTTTGATCAAATCTCCCTCCAACTCTTCCCATTCCCCTCACCTCTTTTCCCAATTCATGCCACCCATTTTGTTTTAAACGCATAAAACTCTTAGTGTGTCCAGTATGTACATGGTGTAGGACTATCCACTGGAACATGGGGCAATCTATCAGAAGCTAGATCCCCAAAGAAGCTGACTGTCCTACCCCTAGAAGCCAGCCCCTCTCCACTCCATGTTGAAATGTGCTGGCTTGTTCTTGTGGCCGAGAGACACAAAACAAAGGATATTTTCTGGGATGGCAGGGTCATTGTAGGGTCATTGCCCACATGAACTCGCAGAGGCTGGGACCCTCCTATTCTCCAGAAACCTCTTCATGACCACCCGACCCTGTACACTCCTTATCAAGTGGGACAAGTATATGAAAACCCACAGATTCACTGACCCCATTTCAGGTCTCCTATTTATAGCTTTCTCCTCAAAGCAAGGCTAATAATGAGAAAGTAGATAACAATATGTATAGGATAGCAGTCCTTTGATATGACTGCATTGGTGGCTGGAATGTCTAAAGGATAATGGGCACTATATAAATCATCAGCGTAGAGATGAAGCATCTGATAGGAAGGAGTGGAAAGACAGAATTCACAGCAGATTAGTGGAGGATGCTCTCACTAGAAATCTCCTTAAAGCTCAACCCCACCCATCTATCTTGTGGGTGATCAGGACCAGAGCGAACCCTTTAGCATCCCTGGTCTCAACAGCATTTGCTCCATTGTTTCTGAGTCAATGGAGAATACACACAGCAATTTCTGGTACTCATTAAATACTGAATAATAAACATGCTTTTATACTGCTGAGAAGCAGTGCCACAAAATCTGTAATATATAATTTCAGCAAAGAAATTTCTTTTGAGAATATGTTTGGCTAATTTAAAGCATGATTTCATTAACATAACCATATTTCCAAACACAGCAGAGCAAAATTCATGAAACTTCACCCACACCCTGGGTTTATAGGATGCTGTGGGAGTCTTGGTGGAAAAACATACGTACTGACTTCTCTTTCCTATTGGTGGTGCACTGAGATCTTCAGCACCACGTCAGGGTTCTCCCTCCTACTGGTCCATCACCACTCTGGCTGGGAAACAGAGGCCCTCCTTCTGATCTGCTTCCTGCAGGTCTCTGGGGGCTCCCCTGAGTGGCAACATCAAAGTCTTCATAGAGCTGGAAGCTGGTGGCCAGCCATATGGAATTACAGCCCAGGCTGTCAACCGGATTACAGAGTGTAGCTCAGGAACCAAAGGACAGTGCCGTGGCACAGAGGGAAGCCTCTCGTTTTGAATGGAAAATGTGAGTGTCTGCGTGTTTATGTGTGTTTGTACCCAGGCTTCTCATAAACATCCCGGATGCTCCACCACCATCCCATCACAGCAAGGGATGGGCTGAGTTCAAAATAACTCCAGAACGCCTGTCTTCTAAGAGAAAGACCCACCCTGGTCTACCTCCTCCTGGCTTTAATGTGTCTGCTCCTCTGCAAAGTTCAGTTAGGGTGGAAAATGGAAACATAAAAGAAAGTGGAATCTGTGGGGATCACCTACCATCTCATTATGGGCACCCAATCCAGCCAGTTTTAGCAAGCCAATCTGTCGTCATTGGAGTTTATGAAATACTGACTTCTCGAGAAGACACAGAGAGTTTCACATATCTGTCTTCTGGTGGGGAAAGTCATGTTTTAATATGGTAGGCTTCACTCTCTGGCTACCACACAAACCCAAGGACTAGTGATCAGTGATCCAGTACCCATGTTGAAGTCACTTCATGTGGCTGCTCTAGCAGTGGGTGTACATTTCTTATGTGAGTATTAATGGGTCCTGGTGGTGGTGGTGGTGGTGGTGGTGGTGGGTGTATGTGTGTGTGTGTGTGC
>NW_022196909.1:64322867-64358442 GCF_008632895.1 Mastomys coucha | reverse complement strand
GTGGTGGTGGTGGTGTGTGTGTGTGTGTGTGTGTGTGTGTGCTCCCCTATGCATGTGGCTGTACCTATCTATGCTTGCATGTGGAGGACAGGGGTCAGCTTTGACTATCTTCTATTGTTTTCCATCTTAACTTTTTAAAGGTTTATTTATTCATTCATTTAATGTGTGTGTATGTTTGTATCTATGTATGTAGCCATGTATGCTTGTGGATGAATCTGTGTGTAGACCATGTGTGCTCTGATGCCCATGGAGACCAGAAGAGGGTGTTGGATCGCTTGGAACTGCAGTTGCAGATGTCGTGAACTGTCTCAGATAGGTGCTGAGGACTAAACTAGCGTCTTCTAAGAGACGCTTGTGGCTCTTGACCACTGAGCCATCCCTCTAGTCTGTCCACCTTACTTTTTGAGACAGGGTTTCTTGCTGAATCTGGAGAGTGGCATCTCATCTAGATTGGCTGCCCCATGTTCCCAGACACCCTTCTATGTCCACCTCTGCAAACTTGGCTGCAAGCTTGTACAGACCAGGCTGGACAGGTTCCCATGCTTGCACAGCATGTAACCACTAAGCCATCTCCTCAGTCCCTCTACCCATCTTCCTACATCAAATAGACGAACCTCAAGAACTAAGAATCATATCAGTTAGGCAAATCATGATTCAAAAATTTAAAACTCACCCTCTTAATTTAATAAACCAACAGCCACTATCCCTGTATTAATTTTTACCTTAATGCACACTGCAAAAGTGTCATAGAACATTAGCAGAACTTTTGAGCATACAAAATACATGGCCATAAATTATGACCACTAGAGAAATACCCTGCTTCATAGCCTACCTGGCTCTGGGATTCTTGCATCACTTCTCCTGGTCACCTGTGATTCGATTTGAATCGGTCTAAACAACTTAATATCCTCCTGCTTCCTCTGATCCTCTGCATTCTCCATGGTCTTAGTCCATGCTGTTCCCGATAGTACACAGAGTCTGTTTAAACTGTCCACATCCACAGCACTGGAGAGACGCCTCCGTGGTTAAGAGCACTCACTGCTCTTGCAGAGGACCAGAGTTCAGTTCCCAGCACTCACAACTGCCTGTAACTCCAGCTCCAGGGAATCTGACACTCTCTTTCTTCTGGCCAATGGGGGAACTGTACACACCCATGAGTATACACACGTAGGCCTCTACACCTAAAATAAAAATATCAGGACAGATCCTTTCCCTCACCTTGGAATATCTTCATGACAGACATATATGCCAAGATTTGCCCTCCAGCACCTCTTGGTGCTTTTTCTTTTCTATTTATGTGACTATATCTAAATCATTCCTAAGCCTGGATGATCCCCCCCCCTCTCTCTCTCTCTCTCTTTCTCTCTCTCTCTCTTTCTCTCTCTCTCTCTTTCTCTCTCTCTCTCCCTCCCTCTCTCTCCTTCTCTCTCTTTTTCTCTCCTTTTCTCTCATATTCTCTCTCCCTCTCTCTTCTTTCCTTCATCCCTTCCTTCTTCCTTCTTCGCCCCTTCTCTCCCTGTCTCTCTCTCTCTTTCTCCCTCTCCTTTCCCTTCCTCCTCTGTCTGTTTTTCCTCCCTCCCTCAGTTTCTTCTTCCCTTATCTCTCCCTCTGCCTCTTCCCCCTCCCTCTTTCCCTTTTTTCTCTTCCTCTTTCTTCTTTCCTGCCTTCCTTCCTTCTATCCCCACTGTCCCTCCTTCCCTCCTCCCTTCCTCCCCCTCTCTCTTCCCCTCTCTTCCCCCCTCTCCCTCTCTCCCTCTCTCCCTCTCTCCCTCTCACCCTCTCTCTGGGGAGTCCAGTTCTACGTCCAACACTCATCAATTCTAAGTCCATCCAGCTGATTTCCTCACCTCCCATCTCACCCTCTCTATCCTTCTCCCTTCTCCCCTGGCTCCCTATTGTATGAGGCAGGCAAGTCCATGCAACTCCTTGTCTGAAGATCTCCAACCCTTCCCTGTAGCAAGGCCAAAGGCCGTTCCCAGTCTGATCCAAGCTGCCTTTGTTTTACTTTCATAGTCTCTATCATGTCCCTTACTGTCACTCCCCTGGCCACTGAATCCAGCAGTGCCCAAATGGGCCCACTATTTCAGTCTTCCACACCTCCATGCTGTTGTGTCTGACTTGATGCCTCCCATACTTATCCATCAGAGGTGTTCACCCCATCCTTCAAGACTCCATTCATATCACCTGCCCTCTGAGACATCTCACCGAGATGACGTTAATGACTCTCCTCCATGCAGCTACATCTTACACATCCTTTGGTATTGGTGTCTGCTGTCTGCTGATGATGCCTGCATGTGTATGTTCTTTTGTCAGCCTGGGATCATTTAAGAGTTGTCACTGTTGTCCTGTTTACGAATTCCTACTAACCAGTAAGGTCTTATCTAGTTATCAGAGATTTCTAGGTGTCAGAATGAATGAGTGCCCAACTAATTGGAAAGAATCAAGAAAACCTCTACATATTCAAAACTTTGTATTTGAGGCTCATGTTTCTATGTTGAAAGGTCCTGAAAGCTCCTCCCTCCACTGCTCTCACCCAAGAAAGAGACAAGCGGCTGGACCAGATTCTCAACAAGAGAGCCAGGAGCAAAAGCAGTGTCCCTGTTTGGATTTCTGGACCCTTTTTCTTCAGGTGAAAAAAAAAAAAAGATAGTTACAAGTTTCCCAGGGTAATAAAGAAAGTAAATTAGCATTTGAATTGAAGACAACAGGAGAGAGATCTGATGGGCACAGCTCTGGAGACAGTAGTGCACTGTTGGGTGGGTGAGCCTTTCTCAGGCTGTCTGGGAAGCAGTTCATGAATCTAGCAGCCAACTTCTTAATTTTTGAAGAATGGACCTTTATAAATTATCAATTAAATAGCCATCCACCTTCTTTTGTCCCGTGTTAGAATGGCTTTTCAGAGGGTTGAAAGTCAATCTTTAGCACTTGAGCCAATTTCAGGCAGCCTGGCTCCCCCAGCCCACCCCCATGGCCATCATCCCCTCCCCTTAAAGGGAAGGTTTCTACACAACCCTAGGCATGTGCCAGGTCCTCTCTCTTCCATAGTCCTGGCTGCTTGTCTTAAATCCAGGCGCTATGTTAGAGTGCCTTTAACACGTGCTCTAGGTCTCTTGAAGAAAGAAGTTAGGTTTGTTGTTCCTTCTCAACACATTCCCATCTAATGTATACTGAAAGTGCTCAATAAATACACAGTGAAAATTGTATATTTTTACTTCGTGTGGTGATTTCTGGTGAATGAGGATACGATCATCTTACATTGTACCCCAAACACACTGGGATGGGGATTCCAATGAGACAGGGAAGGGGAAGAATATTGCGAGGATACTGGATGAGTTAACATGCTGGGAACTAGGACTGTCCCACCAAGCGCCCTCATGAAGACAAGCATAGCATGCTTCCAGTTCTCCTGTGAGGCAAGGAAGCACTTTTGTTTCTCACTGTTGCAGATGTCCCTGCTTCCTATACTCCCATCCTTCCCGGGAGAGGGGCTGGGCCAATGCCCTGACACCCAAACAGAGCACCTGGGCAGAGAAAATGCAGACAGCTGAAGTAGGCTGCTCCTGGTCTGGGAGGGCTTGTCCACCAAAGTCACGTGCTCTTTGAAGTGGGCTGAAGAAATGTGAGCAGAGCAGCAACCATGTCTCCTGCAGTCAGGACTGGCCACAGTTTTCTTCTAAATCTCACTGAAAAGTAGTATCACCATCCACTTGTTCCATGCTCTGTTTAATAATAGCCTACTCCTTCAATTTAACTTTTTTACATTTATTTGTGTGTATGGAGTGTGCACTTACAGCGTGGCACAGCAAATCTCTGCCTTCCCTGTGCTGGTATCAAAACTGTGGGCAGTTGTGTAGCCCGCGCAGTCGTCTCGCCAGCAAGAAGACACGCGGACACTAGGTTCCTTCTGCAACAACGTTTATTGTCCTCATCCAGAGGGAAAAAAGGGTCGAGCCAATAATCCGCACTGCTTATATACACCACAGTGCGGCATGTCTGCCCACAGCGCGGCGTGTCTGCCCATGATTGGCTGTTCACTCATTACCCTACGTAACGCCCCAGAATGGGCTGTGACTTTTTACTCTACGCACATGCGCAAACAATTGTTTACTAGGAGTTGACAGCGGAAGTAGGCGCCATCTTGCCATGGCGAATGTCTCTCCAGCTTCACCACTCCCCACACAGCTGAACGTATATGCTGGGAATTGAACTCAAGTCTTCATGCTTGTGCAGTTTGGTGCTTTGAATATGCTTGGCCCATGGGCATTGGCACTATTAGGAGGTGTGGCCTTGTTGGAAGAAGTGTGCCACTGTTGGTGAAGGGCTTTGAGGTTCTATTGGTCAAGTTCCACTCAGCACAGAAGGGAGTTTCTCCTGGCTAACTGTGGGAAGACAGGTTCTTTCCTGGCGGCTGTTGGATCAATATGTAGAACTACACTTGATGAAGCTCCTCCAGCACCATGTCTGCCTGACTGCTGCCATGCTTCCCACCATGATGATAAGGGACTGAACCTCTGAAACTGTAAACAACCCCCAGTTAAATGCTGCCTTTATAAGGGTTGCCTTGGTCATGGTGTCTCTTCACAGCAATGAATCCCTAAGACACACGTTAAGCACTTTACTGTCTGAGCTATTTCCCAGGTTCCTTACCTGTTCATACTTTATGGATATTCATTGCAATCCATCTGATTAAAATTAGGCTTTATTCAGTTGAAATCAAGGGGATTCTTACTAGAGATCCTGCTTACAAATATTATAGTGAGTGATTGAGGGGATGCTAGAGATCAGCGTCTGACCTCCACATACATGTGTACACACATATGTATGCACAGCACATACATATACAACCACCCCTAACATGCATAAAATATACCGAATTGTCTAGTTGGTGTTTGTTTTGACAAGTATTAATTGGCAAACAATTCAGCAAAGATGTACTCATCTATACATGTTTCTACTCACGCATACACATACATGCATGTATACACTGCCAATATTTGAGTGGTTGCCTCTCACCTGAGTTTAAGCCATTATTTGTATTATGAGGTATCAGGGCATCTGAGGCACCCTGCTGGATTTCTCAGGAATCTACACTCAGGTGCACATACACACACACACATACACACATACATACACATATACACACACATACACACATACACACATACACACACATATACACACACATACACACACACACATACACACATATACACACACATACACACACATATACACACATATACACATACACACATACACATACACACACACATACACACACACATATACACACTACATACACACACACATGCACACACATGCGCACACACACATGCACACACATGTGCACACACACATACATACACACATACACACACATACACATACACACATACATACACATATACACACACATACACACACATACACACATATACACATACACACATACACATACACACACACATACACACACATATACAGACTACATACACACACATGCACACATATACACATACACACACATACACACACATACACACACACACACACACACACACACAAACACACACACACCCTGTTATCTCTTTTCCAGAGGCTGGAGATTTGATTCGTTGGTTTGGAGTTGGCCACCAGTTGTTACCTAACTCAGTGTGTAAAATGTCCTTGAGAGTAGACCAGGTCTGAAATTTTCATGACAGAGGTTGGGAATCTTTAACTCTTTCTCTAAACACACATACACATCTTTCTGGATTCCTAAGACTCATTTTTAGTATTTGGCCCTGTGTATATGTGTGGTGAGTGTGGCTGCTCATAGAAGACAGTAGAGGGCATTGAATCCCTTGGATATGGAGTTTCAGATGGGCTGGGGAGATGGCTCATTTCTTAAGAGCACTGACTACTCTTCCAGAGGTCCTGAGTTCAATTCCCAGCAACCACATGGTAGTTCACAACCATATGTAATGGGATTCAATGATCTCTTGTGGTGTGTCTGAAGACAGCAACATTGTACTCGCATACATAAAATGAATTCATCATATATGTATATATATATATGTATGTGTGTGTGTGTGTGTGTGTGTGTGTGTGTGTGTGTGTGTGTTAATTTATGGGAGTGGTATATATTCCTCTGTGTGTGTGTGTAGAGGCCAGAGGTCAATGACATGTGTCTTTCTATAGTGAGAATTCTGGAATTTTGGTTTCTTTAAAAACACACACAGAAATATTAGACTATGTTTGCATTTTAATCCCAGGTGTGTAGATACGGAGCTGCTTCACAGCAGCTGACTGTGATTTGCCTCGTGCTCTAGCAGAGGTATGTTTTTGCCAGCTGCAGGTAGTTTCTGCGATTGTGTGATATTTGGAATTCTGGGTATATAAATGCTAGGGCCCCAAAAGGCATAGTGGGTGATTGTTGGTTATTTGGGGGGGAGGGTGGTTGTTAGTCATGTTCACAAAAGAGACAAGAAGAGAGAAATTAGATTCAAGCATCTCTATCTCTTTCTCCCCTTTATCATTTTTTTCTCTCCTATCTAGTGACGGGGGTGAAACTGGGGCAGGATACAGGGTGGAAAAGAGAAGAACCCACAAAGCAGCTAAGACTGGGTACATCCTCCATTTCTCATGACTTTAGTTTTGGCGTAAGATCTCTAATGAACCAGATGTATACTGAAGATAAATTGGCTTGCCAGTGAAAGCCAAGGATCCGCCCTTTCTCTGCCTCTCCAGCACTGGGATTGCAGGAGAGGTCATCCAGCCTGCTCTGTCCTGTGTGCAGGCTGGGGATAAAACACAGCTTGATGCTTGTACAGGGGAGGGGGGCATGTTACTGATGATCCCATCTCCACAGCCCCAAGGATTAGGTTCTTGTTCTCTCTCTCTCTCTCCCTCCCTCTCCCTCTCCCTCTCCCTCTCCCTCTCCCTCTCCCTTTCCCTCTCCCTCCCTCTCCCTCTCCCTCTGTCTGCCTGTCTGTCTGTATCTGTGTGTGTATATCTGCCATTGTGCATGGGAATGAGGGGATCATTTGGGAGAGTCTGTTTTTCTCCTTTCACCATGCAGATGGAACTCAGATCACAAGGCCTGTGACAAGCACCTTGATCTGCTCAGCTAACTGTCAGCTCCTCCCAAGAATAGAGTTTATGGAAACAAATGTAGACTTGCAATTGAATCTCTCAGTAAGACAAGATCATACAGTCTGTTTATAAGGGGAAAATGTCTATAAGTGACCAACAGAGCATGACATATAACAGGACACACTGACCTTTTGATATAGGAACCATTAACTTCCAGAATCCATGGAACAAAGTTCAACTGGATTCACTGTATTACCTGAGATTATGTGGGTGTTGGCAGAGGTGTGGCCAGTTGGAAGCTGGCTGCAAATCCCCAAATTTTCCTGTAAATGAAAACTCCACTTTAGACAGTCCCCAGCTCAGATAAGACAGGGAAATTTTCAAACCAAATGGTCTCTGTAAAATTCTATGCAAGAAAAAATATTAGTTGTATTTAAGTAAAACCAGGGCTGGAGAGGTGGTCCAGTAGTTAAGAATATCCCCCGATTGTGTAGAGGACCCCAGGTGGCTCACAGTCACCTGTAACACCAGCTTTAGGAAATACTACATCCTTTTCTGGTCTCTGTGGGTAACAGTACCCATGTGAACATGCTCCATGTGAACAGATGCCCACATATAGATACACGTGTATATACATAATTTTTTAAAATATAAAAATACATCTCTGAAATAAGCCCCAATTACTAAACTTGAACAAAGATATTTATTATCTATCATAATTATAGAATCCAGAGGCATCAAATACACACCTAGGCACATGGATTCACAATCCTGTCCTGAGCAGGTGTGTGAGCTAACTGCTTCATGGGAGCCTCAGACAGCGGGAGACAGAATTAGGCAGAGTCAGGGGTGCTGACATTAGATGACATGTGCAGCCCCTGTGACCTCGTGGCTGCAGGAGGTACTCACACCTCCTGAGCTTTCTTTGTTCCATGGATTCTGGCGCTAATACCTTTAACAACCATGATGGCAGAGGCAACGCTCAAGGAAGACATGGGGCATGGTGAGCGCATCTTTTGTGCCTCTTATTGTTCTAACACCAGCAAAGGATATAGGTGCCGCCTGCTTAGTGTTGTCAGCCACTGTGTCTCTTTGGTTTTGCATGGTACCAGGAATCCATTTAAGATCTGTAAAAAGTGAAGAAATACTGTGGACCCAACTGAACTGAGTTTGCAGAAATCAGGGGGTAATCCACATGTATCCTTAAAAAAAAAATCATAGAGGGTGACAATATATGACTCTTCCTATTGAACTAAGTGATTCAAAAATAATTTACCATCTTGATCCTAAAGAAAGAAAAAAAGGAAAGAAAAGAGGAAGAGAGGGAGGGAGGAAGAGAGAAAGAAAGAAGGAAAGAAAGAAAGGAAGGAGGGAGGGAGGAAGAAATGAAGAAAGGAAAGAAAGAAGGAGGGAAGGAAGGACCCTTAGGTTTCTGGTGAAACAGACCCCCTATT
This sequence comes from Mastomys coucha, assembly GCF_008632895.1. Lineage (NCBI taxonomy): Eukaryota > Metazoa > Chordata > Mammalia > Rodentia > Muridae > Mastomys > Mastomys coucha. The sequence goes on along the minus strand of NW_022196909.1, from coordinate 64,349,914 downwards.
CAAGGCTAAAGTGAAAAGAAATTTCCAGAGTTATAAATGTAGCTTTCTAGTGGCATTTGTTTGTCGGAGACACTTCTCAATGTGTGTATCTCTTGAGACCTGCTTAGCTTCATGTGCTTCATGTGGGTGTCCTGTAATGTGACTGTGGGCTCTGTCCTGTAATGTGACTCCTGCACGAGGAGGCTCTTGCTTCCAGGTGACCTAGGGCTTTGGCCAATGTTCAGCCTGAGGGCATCAGGAGTTTTCATCTCTTTGGGGGAAGTCTTTGAGGTGGTGTTTTATTTAAAGGTTAGCTAGGATCCACACAGGTCAGATACATAAGGCTTTCTCTTGTCTGATTACAGGGTCCCTCCAGCCCTCTCTCACCTGGCCACTCTGGGTCCCTTGGAACAGAGCTTCATTGTCCCATAGTAGTATCCTGTAATGTGAGAGCATGGGATGTTGTTCATATATTATTTGATCATGTTGTCTTGGAACTGGGAAGACAGATCGGCCTGCAAAGGGATTGCTGTGCAAATAAGAAGACTGGAATGCAGAGCCTAATATCCAAATAAAAGCAGGCAGAGCAGGGCACAATGATTCTGAGAAGATGGACACAGGTAGATGCCTAGGGCTAGCTGGCCAGCCAATCTAGTTAAAGCAGTGAACTCCATGTGCAGCAAGAGACCCTGACTGAGTGAAGACAACCCCAGACACTGAACTCTGGCTCCTGCATGCACGTTCATTCTTTTATGTTCTCACATCACATGTACAAACACAAGAACAGATCTAAACACCCCTGTGTACATTCACACACCCCTGTGTACATTCACACACCCATGTGCATATTCACACACCCATGTGCATATTCATACACCCTCATATACATTCACACACACATGTGCACATTCACCTGTACACACTAATAAACACATACACAAGAATATTGTCTCTCTTTGTTCTCATCTCTATGGCTACTCTCTAACCTCCTCATTGGTTTCCCCAAAACCTTATGAGCCTCTGGTCCCCATCAGCCAGAGATAGATTCTTGCCTCGAACCACAGAATGACACAACTACCTTCTTTCTTCCTGATTCACCGCTCCTATCACCAACCCAGCTCCAGCTCCTGTGTCTGTGTTCCCATTTGACAGGGAGGGTAACAAAGGGGTCCAAGGACCTGCCTACTTCTGTATTAGCTGGAACTCATTGCTCTTTGTAAAGCATTGCACAAAGTATTAATGGCATCTGAAAATACTTGCCACACATCGTAGGAAACAAGGATGAAAACAACTTGAAATGAAATGACCAATGTAAACCTTAAAAAGATACCCATAAGAATCAATAATGCCTCTTGAAACAACAGAGGAGTCTTTTTGGCCATAAACAATTTTCTCAAATTTCCTTCCAGTCCAGAGCTTATTTATATAGAGGAAAATCCACCTTCTTCTAGGCTTTCCTTAGCCTAGTAAGTCAATGCATTTTCTGGATTTATAAAGAACAATATACTTATTTTATTTTTCATTTAATGTGTGTGTATATGTATTCTGTGTGAGAATGTGTGCACATGAGTGTAGGTGCTCACAGAGGTCAGAAGAGGGCAAGAGACTGCCTTGGAGCTAAAATTACTGGCAGTTTGCGAACCTCCTGACTTAAGGTTTGGAAATTGAACTTGGGTCTTCTACAAAAACAGCAAGATATTTTTAACTATTGGGCCATCTTTCTAGCTCCAGGTCAATAAATTTTTTAGCTCCTTCTCTATCTCAACGAGGACAACATGTAAAGTTCTTCAAAGTTCCTGAGGTCAGCCTCTCAACCTTATATTTCCTTGAAGTCCTAAAAATGTTTAGCATATCACCCAGATCTACAGCTATCCACTTGGCTGGAGCTCAGCTTCCAACTATGTGCCAGAAGAGAAGGGCTTCAGGCTAGATTAAAGGACCTCTGCTGATTAAGTCTGAGGTTCTGGAGCCAACTTCGAAGATATTGAGCTACAAGAAGGAAAAGAAAATGAAAAACAGTGATGTAATCTGTGATTACCACACAAATACCGAAATGCTTAGCAGTGGGATCAGTATAGGAGATTCCACCCAACATCGTCAGCTGGGATGTGGGGCCATGGACTGTGACAGAAAGCCTGGTAATGTCAAGCTAAAGGCTAGAAGCTCCGGAGACCATGAAGGGACAGTAGGAGCTTTGCCTGCTCTCAGCACCAGGTCCCATCACATAGTCGCAGCTCCCCCTACAACCCAGGGAGATTTGTGACCAACAGTCACATATGGGCAACGCCCTTCCATATGCACATGGGGCATCCCTAACATCTCAGACCAAGACAATAGGACAAGAGATATGACCACAGTCAAGTAGGTTCAAAACAGAGTTCTCTGTGCTAATGAGGTACCTAGAGGTCCAGAGGGCCTTGCCAATAAGCTTCCTTTCCCAGACATTCCTCCCTGAAAAACGTATTTAATCTCAGGCACACCCTGAGAAGTGAGGTATGGTTTTCTACCATGACAACAAACTGTTTGGAACCACAGACTGTCTCTTTTCATGGAGATCCTCCATGGGGAGCCATGGACAAGGCCTTTGCCTACAGAACGGCAGCCTAGTCTCTCCCGTAGAAGGTCTCTCTGCACCCCCAGCCACAACCACCACCAAGCCTGAATCTGCCTCCAAGCTAAGGGCAATTATCCCCTGTGAGACAAGCTGGAGCGCCCCTTCCCCTAACCCTTCCCCTGCGCTAGACGCTGTTCCTAGCCTGCGGGTCCCCTCCGTTCTCTGCTCTTTTGCAACTCCCAGCGGTGCCTGGATGTCCAAGACTCTGAGAACCCCACAGCCTCATTGCAGACCTGGGGACCCCCAAACCAGCTCCAGCTTTCCCACATCTAAGACTGTACTTTCCCACCCCTGGAGCAGGGCCTCAGTGCATCCCTGAAGTCCAGCACCCATGCTGGGGGCTGGAGGCAGAGTTTGTATAAGCACAGTCAAACTCCCTGAATTTCCAGTGGTGGAGCGGACATGGGCCCTCAACCCTACCCCTCAATCCCACCTATGCCCAAGGTGGCATTGTTCAAAGACCTGCTCTTGGTGATCGCTTCTGTCAGCCAGGCCCTACCTACTAAAGCTTCCACAGCCTCCTGAAACAGGGACACCATCTAGGAACCAAGCATTCATTCACATTATGAGCTGTGAGGGACATTTGTGGGGTATTATAGGGTGTGTGTGTGTGTGTGTGTGTGTGTGTGCCTGTGTACATATCCATGCATAGCATGCTCAAATGCCAGAGGAGGTGATCCACCTTATTCCTGTGAGACAAGGTCTCTCACTGAACTTGGGGCTAGTCCAGCAGCCAGCAAGCCTCATCCATCCTCCTGCCTCTACCCCTCACATTGCTAGGACTACAGGTGCACAATGCAGCCATGTCTAACTTTTACAAGTCTCCTGGAGATTTGAACTCAGATCCTCATGCTTGCTCAGCAAGCTCTATTGCCCACTGAGCCATCTCCCCAGTGCTGGGGGGGGGGGTGCATTTTAGATTCACACTGGCGAGACATTCCAAGGAAGCCAACCATCAGCAAACCATTCCCAGTTAGTTGAAAATGCCTTGCAACTGCAGGAAGCTCCCTCCATTGGGCTTCTTCCGATGTGAATATCAGACACTCTTGCCCCTTTAAGCTTGCTCTGACACATGGAAAATCCTCAGACCCCATTCCCACTCCTGTCCCTTCCATGACCTCTTTGCAGTTCATTTCAACTCTTCTGGAAATATCCACTTACACATTCAACAGCCAGCTCAAAATTAACATGGCCAAGGCTAAACTCCAGGTCTTCTCTTCCAAATACTGTTTTACAGCAGTGTTCTCTTCCCCAGTGCTCTTGACAGGGACTCTGCCATCACTCCTGACATTTTCTGCAACCTTACACTCCAGAGTCACATGTTGCCATACCCCGCTCCCCCTTCCCAATTTGTCTTCTTAGGACCTATTAATTTCTTAGCAGGGTTTTTGGTTTAATTTACATTTCGTAAAATTTGCCCACTTTAACTGTAATATCCAATATCTTAGTAATTAAATCTACTCATATACCCACTAAGTAGTTGTAAACGTTTTTATTACATCAGTTAATTAATCTCTCTCTCTCTTTTTGTGTGTGTGTGTGTGTGTGTGTGTGTGTGTGTGTGTGTGTACATGCACCATGGCACTTGTGCACATCTGAGGGCAACCTGAAGGAGTCTGTTTTCTTTCTACCTTGTGGATCCTGGAGATCAAACTCTGACTTGGCAATCAAGTGCCTTTACCTACTCAGCCATCTCATGGGTCCTGCTTTGATTTTTAGATTATGACATTTGCTGGCTGTGGAAAACTTACTGTACCACACCACCCAGCTTTGCAGGCTTCTTGTGTGCAGTATGAGTAGTCCCTGTCCCACAGGTTGCTTTGGATATGCAAATAGTTTATAAGGGGTGTATTATTTTATAATGCACGTCTTGTAGTTAATCTCGCATTGCATATAAAATTTTATTGCTGGTATCATTATTACCATTTTCATTGGCAATAATTTTAAGGGAGATCTTCAACACTTGTCAGGTATTGTATGTGGGTGCAGGATGGTATGCATGTGCCCAAAGTAGCTAAGGGTACCATACTCATCATCTGCTCATTGTACGGTGAGTTTCCTCTTTCTGGTTCACCTCTTTCTATCTAGTTCCCACTGCTTGGGGAATGTGTGGGGTGTCTTCTGTCTGCCTGCTGTAAGAGTGGGCCTGGCACGGAGTCTTGACCTTGGTTTCAAAGTGGCTGTGTGTGTGTGTGTGTGTGTGTGTGTGTGTGTGTGTTTGTGTGTGTGGTGTGTGTGGTCTCTCCAATAGCATGAGAATCCACACCCTCGGTTATCTCAACAATAGCAAAGGAGTCATAGATCTTAGACCAGTTATTTGAGCTCCCTGAACTTTGGTTTCCTGAATTCCGGTTTCAGGCTGCTATGGGTTGTGGTCAGGCTTAGCTGGGAGGCTATATGCAGGATTCGCAGCACATGGTGAAGTACAAGAATGGGCATGGGCATGTCACCTAAATTGCTGTTGTATGGTATTTGTTACTTTTCTGTTGTTATGATAAATGTCACAACTGAAAGCAATTTAAGGAAGAAAGGATTTATTTGGACTTATGATTTCAGAGGGATAGAGACAGAGAAGGGCATGGCAAGGTGGTGGAGGCACAAACTTGGCTGAGTGTACTCTATCTGCACACAGAAAGTGGACAGAAAGAAAGAACAGGAAGCGGAGGCAGGCTGTATAAATTCTCAAAGCCCATCTACAGTGATATACTTCCTCCAACAAGGCTTCACCTCCTAAGGATTCCAGAACTTTCCCAGTACAGCGTTACCATTTGAGGACCAAGTGTTCAAAGACATAAGCCTATGGGGGACATTTCTCATTCAAATCACTACATTAACCTACTCACTCCTAGATCCTGAATAAGTCCCACTGTTCCCCAAGGGCAGAGACCTAAAAGGTTCCACTAGACAGCTTGTACCATAACTCAGATATTCCATCTTGACCTTGGAAGTCTCTGGGGGAACTCCTACTTTGGAATATCCAAGGACTTTCCATATCTTAATCTTTTATTACTTCATTCTGGGGGAACTCCTACTTTGGAATATCCAAGGGCTTTCCATATCTTAATATTTTATTACTTCATTCCCTTCCACAATTTAGAGATTATGTAACAATCCTGTGATCATGCTAGGACACAGGTGCATATAGATTGCAGGGGTTGGAGAGATGGCTCAGCTGTTAAGAGCACTGGCTGATCCTCCATAAGACCGTGGTTCAGTTCTCAGCACTCATATAGCATCTCATGCCTATATCTAATTCCAGTTCCAGGGGATATAATGCACTCTTTTGGTCTCCCCTGGAAGTGCATATACATGATACACATTCATATTCATATGTTTAGGTAATACATCCACTTACATGCACTAAGATAAAAATAAGATGATTTTGTGTTTTAAGAAATAGGTCACAGTTCAACAAAGCCAACTTTTATCCTAGGCATTGGTTCTCGTTTCATGGAGATGACATTAAATCCATGTTCTCTACCGTGATGCTGTGCCCACATGGCCCCTATAAAGACAAAATCACAGTGTTTGTAAAGTGAACTTTGCTATGAGGCAGTAAGTCACACCACCAAAGCAGCTGTCATCAGCCTAATACTCTTGGACTTTGATGTGTCTAGCTTTTCAAAAGAATGCATAAACTAATTGCTATCAATTTTATTCTTAAAAAAAATAGAGCATGTTTTAAAACAGTTGCCAAAATTGCACTTAATTGAGCCTTGTTCTCCCCATCCTGGTTTACAAGGAGTTTGGCGGGGCTGAACTTGTATGATAGAGATTGCAAATCAAAATAAACTTCCTCACAGATTTCGAAGCTTCAGAAAAGAGCTGTCTCTAAAAGTGGATAGGGAAGCCCCTGAGCATTTCATGGAGGCCATTGGCAGGATTATGCAAAGATAGCAGCAAGCAGTTCATAACCTTTTTGATATTTTTCAAGTGTGAGTGTGAACTCCTCCACGTAATAAAGCACAGAGCTAGAGACATAACGAAAAGAATGATAACATTGGGATATTCTAAAATTTTGCTAGATAAGCAGCCCACGATCAAAGGTGAAATAAATCAGAGAAATTGCAGGATTGATTTATTTAAATGGGAGTCTCTATCTCAGGGAAAAAATGAAGCCTGCAGAAGATGAAACTCTGAAGATGGTTGCCAAGACATCCCTCGAGGAAAGATTGCATCTAATAGAGAAAACTGGGTACAGGAACAGCCACAAGAGGCTGCCGGATCCCAGGAAGCTTGTTATACATGATCCTTTTATCCCTTGTCCATAAAGGAGAGGTTACTTCTGAAGCAATGGGAAGAACCAACTACCCTTGGAAAAACTGTAACAAGTAGAAATCTACTAGACAGAGATTTTGAGATGACAGTGGCTGACACGGCTGACAGCACTTACACAGGTAAAGATGGAAAATGGTTCTCCTTTCCTATGTGAGCTGACAGCTAGGCAGTCTGGGACAAATGGAGAGATTTAAAGCACAGGCACAAATATAGCATGGGAACAGGAAGTTATCTATCTATCTATCTATCATCTATCTATCTATCTATCTATCTATCTATCTATCTATCTATCTGTTTATTTAATAAACCACTGTCCCTATATTATGTTTGATCACCTAGGACTGCTTAACAAATTTTCCCTAAACTTGGTGGTTTATGCCTCTCCCCACCCAAGGCTCATGGGATATGGTCAAAGAAAGGATGGAAAGCCCATAAGAGTTGGTGGTTAGGAGAACAGCTGTGAATGCTGCCTGCTGGACATGACAGGACCACTTTACTCTTAAACTCACAGTAGCCATGGTTACCTGAACAAGATGAAGTCAGTCAAAAATAGCAGGTATGGGGAAGAGGCCCCAAAGACCTTGCCCTTCCCAGAGGAGCTACTGTCAATTGATGGTTGGTGATACAGGGAGACTCACATCCCAATGGCAGTTGGTATGTTGCCCAGGCCCCATACCTGTGAACATAAGTGGAGTACTAATTAAACACCATAATATTCATAACAACAACAAAGAGGACACAAAGTTCGAAAACAAGATTGGGGGCACTAGGAATCATAGTGAGATGGTGGTGGACAGATACAACCAAAGTTCATTGCATAAAGGCATAGCATTTCCAAAGAATAAATAAAACATTAATTTGAAAACATACTGGTTTAAAACAATATTATATCATTTCTCCAATTTTAGATTCCAGCAAGTAATTTTCCTTTCCATGTGGTGTCATCTAGGGCCACCTGGTGACATAAGGTGATAGATGAGTTGGGCTGAAGTCTAGGAAAGCCGTGCCCACATATGTCAGTTACTGTTTCCACTTCAAGCAGTTGGCTTCCTGGCAACATGAAGACCTGAAGGAATTCTAGTTTCTTCTATGGTAACTAATCTTGGAGGGAAGTAAGACAGAAACTTCCAAATTTCAGAAGCTCCTGACTGTCATAGACTGTTGGTCAGTACAAGACATAGACCAACCCAGGCACAAAGGGGAGGGAAACTGGCAGTTCTGCATTTACATATCATGGGGAAAATAATTTTGGATAAGTCTCTTTGAAGACTCTACCACAGTTTTGGAAATGGATCCGAAAGGTGAGTGGTATTGAGAGTAAAGACATACTAAGCAGGGTGTGAGGGTTTTCAGTGTATCAGGCAGGAAACCTCTGGGAGTGTCTGCGAGGGAGTTCTAGACTGAGATCACTGAAATGGTAAACCCATCCTAAATGCAGAGGGCACCATTTCATGGGGTGAGGTCATAGACAGAATTAAAAGGAAAAGGAGAGCTGAGCTCCACTATCCATTTCCTTACTCTCTGACTGTGGATGCATGTGCTGAGCCACCTCAGGCTCCCATCAGGATGACTTCTCTGTGAGAGTGGACTGTACCCTCAGACTGTGAGACACAATAAACCACCCTTCCATAAGTTCCTATTTATTGTCCAGTATTTTGTCCCAGCTCCCTGGGACAGCCCTTCCCAAAGATGAAGGGATGGTTGTGAAAGCTGAGACAAGTGGGTAACAAGTTTCACCTTGGATTTCAGAAATATAATAATAGAGAATTTATCCCGAGGAGTCCCGGGGAAACTCGTGGAGATTCTAGGAGAGAAGGAGTAGGAAGAAGGATGTCAATGTAAATCAGACTTCCCTTCCCTCGAAGCCATGACGTTTCTGAAAGCTGAATATACAGTCCAAGACATTTCTTTCTGTATATTTGTGTCTCTGATGATTTTAGAAGCTTGTGACTCAAAAGCAGCAGGAAAATGAGTAGACCCACAACAGGACCAGGAAAGCAAAGTCAATTTCCTGCTTCTATCCTGGTTGTAAACAGCTTTGTTGCTGGAGCTCCTGGTTCCCATGTGGGGATACGACAGTGCCTTTCTAAGATCCTCTTGCAAATGTGACTACCCTAAGGACTTCTGATGTGCTTGAAGTGCTGGAATTCAATGAGAGAGGTCAAGGATGTTGTCTGTTCAAGTACCATCAGATACTTAGAGAGGTTTGCTCTAGCAGATATCAGTGCCATTCCAGTAGAAAAACACTAAGATGAATGTTGATAAGTACTAGGGGTATAAAGTTGAAAGATGTAAGTAAGGAGTCCAGTATTCCGTCATAGGTTGCTGCCTTCTGGTAGGACCAGGGACACATTAAGGCTAAGCTGTATTATTTATGCTGTATACAGAAAACACATGTTTCAGATACACATGGTGTCTTTGGAAATAGGCTGGTTTTTTTTCAATTAACATAATAGTCCTTCTGAAATCTTAAATAGTAAATCAAGAAATATAATTATAAATAGAAATAAGTTGAAAAATGAGATGAGTGTAGCCAGTGGGACAGAAACAGTATCCTATACTTCTGGAAACTTCTTCCCAGGGGGTTGGCTTATCTGTGTCTGTGGAAATCCTCACATCCCACCTCTGTTTTCATTTCCTCAGTCAAATGTGTTCAGTTTTATTCTGAAGAGCTCTTCCTGGTCATCATGCACGAAGTTTTGTTTTATTCTTCTCTATTGAAATATTTTCCCCTTACAGGCAAATCAGCTATGTGTGCACCATTTGTCAAGTCCAGCCCTGGGGGAGAGCTGAATCCACTTTAACCTTAACCTGCTCCCTGGCAGAATGAGCCAGCACACTCGAATCTTTCTCAGCTAGTGTTACAGCTAAGAACTGAGCTTGAGTTTGAGACTACTGGCTGGTTTGACTGTGAATCTACTTCTAGCTTCAGTCTCTTCCTGTTTCTCCCTTTCCCATCCTTTGCTTCCTGAGATACAACATCCCATGTGATATGAAGGTTGTCCTTGCCTATCCTCAGGCCTGATAATGTGTACAGAGTGTACCTTGCGCATAGCAGATGAGAATCATTGCACAGAAGTCACTAAATGCAAAGAATGTGTCTCAATCACTCTCATAGCAGCTTGACTTATGTTGTACGTGTGTATGAGCAGTTGGGTGCTCAGGTTCGTGTGTGTGTGTGTGTGTGTGTGTGTGTGTGTGTGTGTGTGTGTGTGCAGATGCAAGCCAGAGGACTACCTCAAGTGTCACTTTTCAGGTGCCATCCACAGTATTTGTTGATACAGGATATAGTTTTTCCATTTATTTATTTATTTATTTATTTATTTATTTATTTATTTATTTATTCACTTTTACATCCCAATAGCTGCCCCCTCCTCTCATTTCTCCCTCTCACACTCCCTTCCCCCAACCCTCCCTTCCTCTCTGGGACCTGGAACTCACCCACTCTGCCAAGTGGAATGGTCAGTAAGTCTGGAGAATTCCCATCTCTGTACTCAGCGCTGGGATTGTGAGTGCCCAGCACCACACTCGGCTTTTACATGGGTTGTGAAAATGACTACAGCACCTGGGTTCTCATACTTGTGCAATAAGCACTTTACCAACAGAGCCATCTCCCCCGCCCCTGAATTTCAGATTTTTAGAAGCTTCTGAACTATTTCCATGGATAATACAAAATGTTGTATAAACAGAAACAATAGAACAGGGTGAGCTGATGATGGCTCTTGCTTCTGTGTGTTTTCAAAAGCTGTGGAAAGCACTGAGCCTGAGTGGCTGGAAAGAGAGTTACCAAAGAGGAGGTGGGGTGGCAGCCGGAGCAGGGAGGGCATCCGTTACCCACAGGGAATTACCTGTGGCAAATCCAAGAGAGCACTACAGCTCCTCTTCTACCTAGCATTTATCTGGACTCCTGCCCTCCGTGGTTGGCTGATGTGTGCTCGGGGAATCCAAACCTATTCTAGTGTGTTCTCTTTGATGGTTCAGAAGGCTTCTGGGACCACACAGAGCCCTGGGGTCATGATTATGAACAACAAGGATTGTACTTGAGGGCTACAGATGTGACGGATACTAGAGGGTTGTGGTTAATAGAATGTTCAACAACAAAGACTTTATTGTATAGCTGAAGGGAGGAAAAGCTCCCAACAGCAAAATTCATGCCCTTGGAAAGCCAGGGTGTCTGGGGGAAAACACACAAAGTTAGGCTTTTCCTTTATATATATATATATAAAAAAAATTCTTTTTGTTCACCAAAATTAAATGGTCAGAGTTTTTTTTTTTAAGTTCCCTGTGGGAAACATTTTGCATCAAAGGAGAAAGAGATCAAATGGAGACGGAACAAGCCAGTGACTCCCATATGCAAACTCTTTTTCCACAGTGTGGTTAAGCTGTTAGTGAAGTCTGATTAACTCAGGTCACCAGGGAACCATTTAGTGGCTTTGAAAAAATTACATTGCACTGATTTGGGTCCGTGGGATATTCTGCTATATGTGAAACATCAGGTCTGATTGTTTGGTAGCAAAATTAATGCAGCTGAGGATCCCCTCAGTCCTTTGCTGGGTGCACTGGTGTAACCCCAAATGTAGGGCTCTACTTCCTTGGCTTAAACTTTGAAAAGCAGATACTAAGCTGCACCATGCTCAGAGGCTCACCCAAATCCCAGAAATACCATGGTAATAATGCTAGCTACCCTGAGTTAGCTGGGGCCTCTGGGCTGAATATATTATATGTTACAGGTTTTTATTTGAATGGCTGGCAAGAGGGCTTAGTGGGCGAACACACTTGCCGCTGAGCCTGATGGCCTGGGCTCAGTTTTTAGGACTCACATGGTAGAAAGAGAGAAATGTGTTCCTCAACTTGTCCTCTGACCTCCAGGATGTGCATGTACCTGCTCACCTAACTACCACACACACACACACACACACACACACACAAAGTAAATAGATAAATAGATAAATAAATAAATGTAGTTTAAAATTTTTTCAAAAGAAAATTTGCTTTAAACATATTTTAATTAACACATATTAGTTATGTGCTTTAGTACAATGTATCATTTCAATACATGCTTATGCTGCATAGAAATCAAGTCAAGTTATATATATACACATATATATATATATACATATATACATACATACATATAATATGCATGTATCCCTATCACCTGAGACATATATCACTCCTTTATGCTGAGAATATTCACAATTCTCTCTGCTCACTACTTTGAAGGAACTCAGGCCCAGTGCAGAGAGCTGCATCACAGTCCATACTCAGGAATTTAACTCACCGTAGATTGGCTCCTACGCATCATACAGGAGCTTCTAGATTGTACTTCTGGCCACTGACTGCTGTGCATGCATTCTCCTTCCCTCCAGATCTGCCCATTTGCCTCCCTTCTGTTCTCATCCAGCAGGGGAAGTGTTAACAGTAACTGCATGGATGTCACTGCTCCCATTACCAACGTTTCCGAGGTCCTTCTGCAACTGGGCAAGAGGGCTCAGACTACATGCTGTTCCAGGACCTCACCCTCTCAGAGATGGGCTGGCTGTGCAGGGGCAGCATGACTAGATGACTCAAGGGTCTTTTACCAAAGTTTGTTTCTTCTTGGCAAGTCACCGTAAAGAATGCCCATCCCTGTCAGCCACCTAATGCATAGAATGGTCCAGAGGAGATGCGGTAAGTGGATCCACACTCTTACAGAAAGGTGTTGAGGGTGATGTCACTGTGTCACCTAATGCATAGAATGGTCCAGAGGAGATGCGGTAAGTGGACCCACACTCTTACAGAAAGGTGTTGAGGGTGACATAATTGTGTGTGTGTCTCTCTGTGTGTGTCTCTGTGTGTGTGTGTGTGTCTGTGTGTATATCTGTGTGTGTGTCACTGTGTGTGTGTCTGTGTGTGTGTGTGTACATGCACATACACACACATGGGTGCATGTATGCATGTTTACATACACATGTGGAGGCAGAGGTCAAGTTTGGGTGTTATTCTTCTGGAGCTTTGGTTTTGGGAGCCAAGGCCTCAAACTGGGACCTGGGGCTCAGCAGTTAGGTGTGCGCTGGGAATCCCGTTACGGTCCTCATGCTCACACAGCAAGTTCTTTGCTGCTGAACTATGTTCCTAGCTCCAAAGGTCCTTTGTATTTTCCAAACGACCCCAAAACACTATATTGCCCTGTTGCCCTTGCTCTCCTTGGTTTGTAAAGACCTCCTTGGCAAAGTGAAGCACATATTGGCACAGTTATCCTGGCTAAGCCTGTGGGTAGACAGGTCAGCTCAGAGAGCCTAGGGAAGGGCTGGTGAGGTGGCTCAGTGGTTAAGAGCACTGACTGCTCTTCCGAAGGTCCTGAGTTCAAGTCCCAGCAACCACAGGGTGGCTCACAACCATCCGTAATGAGATCTGATGCCCTCTTTTGGTGTGTTCGAAGACAGCTACAGTGTACTTACATATAACAATAAATAAATCTTTGGGCCGGAGCAAGCGAGGCCGGAGAGAGCAGGGCCAGAGTGAGCAGAAGCTCTGAGTTCAATTCCCAGGAACAACATGATGGCTCACAAACATCTGTACAGCTACAGTGTACTCATATACATAAAACAGATAAATACCACATCTATTTTTTAAAAAAGAGAGAGAGCCTGGGGAAGAACTTCTATTATTCTGTTAAATGGACATAGTACTAAACTGCCTTCCAAGTATTATATTTTTACCCATAGATCAGTGCACTTCTTGACCTTCGTGAGAGAATGTTCTTTCTGCCTTGGACAGTAATTCATACAGAACACCACAACTGGTCAAGATATAGAGAACAAAGGACCATGGAGTGTTTGGCCCTGAATGGGGGACATCTATATCACACCTCTCCACCTCTCAAGAATCAGGGATCTTTCAGAAAATGGGAAAGAAAGACTAGCAGGGGCAGAAGAGGGCCATAGGGAAAATGTTTTCCTGACACAACTGGGCACATACGAACTCTCAGCCTTTGGAAAAGCATGTGCAGACATGTCCAAGTCAAGACAGACAGAATCCCAGCCTGGATGGCCCTATGTGTGAGAGCACAAAGCCCCAGCCCTCTCTGAGGAGCTGTTAGGAACTGACAGCTGCTAAGGGAGAATTACTTCCCTTCAAGGGTTAGTCCTGAAAGGTCTGATGCAATGCAGTGGGTGGCTACTCACCTGCTGGAGCAGGGCCAGCAGGAATTGCCCTTGAGGGATTCTTCCCTTTCTTTTTTTAAGTGATAATACTGAGTATGGTGGATTGGATATGGTATGGGAGTAGATCTGGAAGGGAGTGGGCGTGAAATGAGTATGCTCAAAATACAACATACGAAATTCTAAAATTAATAAAATACATTAGAACAACAAACACAATAGTGATGTCATTGTCTCGGCTCCTGGGAGGCCCTCAGTGTAGCACATCTTCCAAATCTGTTTCTGGCCCGAGAGAGAGAACTGAGGTTGTGCATAAAGAAGCAGTATGGGAATCATGGGAGACACATGGAAAGATGGAGGGCTGGCTTTGACTGCATTTTGAAGTGCCCCCCACCCCCTACATTCACTAGGGCTCATTTCTTTGGGATCTGGACCCTGTTTTCATTCCACGGAGTCATAGACATCAATGTCCTAAAGACTCTGAAGCTTAAGCCAGAGCACACACAAATCCCCTTCTGGAGCCTCTGGAAAAGAGGAGCAGCTTTGTTCCTCTGGGCAGTCACGGCCAGTCCCAGACATAATGGGTTATATGTCACTGATTATAAACAAGCAGACAATGGAGTTTGTTTTCCGCCCTGAGAATTGGAGCTTCGCTCTCTGTGGGTGCCGAATGCATTTTCAGCTGTAATAGAAACCACTGCTAAGTGCCTCGGGGCTTTGTGATGTGCTCAGATGAGCAGAACAAAATGAAACAGCCATCCGAGCTTTAAAGAATGGAGCACCTACTATGTATGGATTGTCTGATACACAGTTTCTCTAGGTGGCAGAACACTCCTAGTTCTCCATGTTCCCCTTAACTTTTTTCATCACAGCCACCAAATGCCTGGCTAGAATCCAGTTAAGGAGGGAAGCATGGATGTTGAAACGCAGATCCAGGCTACAGTCAGTATGTATTATCCGTATCTCCATTATGATGGAGAAAGCATGACGAGGGGGCAGATCAAGGCTGTGGCGGCTCAAACATTAGGCTGCGTGCTGACATGTGAACAGACCAGGCCCTGAAGCTCACTCTTAGTCTCCAATTCATGTGGCTAGAGGCTACTTCCTAAAAGTTCCACAGCCTCCGGGAACAGCGCCGCCAGCTGATGAAGCAATGCCCCAACACATGAGCCGGTTTGGGGCACTTCATATTGGAATCTCAACACGTTGGTTGAAAGAGCAGAAAACCAAAGACCCATGAGCAGAACTGCCTGGTGAGGGAAGGTTGACGTTCGGACGTCCACAGTATCCCTCTGGCTCCAATGCCTAAGAAACACCAGTTACTTCACGGTGCAGCCACACAGGCTAATTTTCTTCTTGAGTCATCCTTAGAGCAATGGGAGGAAGCCCACCTCTTCTACCTTCCAGTGTAATGCCATCTGAGCTGCCAGAGATTAAGCCTTTTCTATGGTTATCAGCATTTCTCCTTGCTGAGTTCTTTCTTGTGTCTGACTCCAATATTTCTTGCTGTGCTAGGAACTTTGGAGGTAGTTTTACATAAAAAGACACCGTAACCATACAGGTTATAGATTTTATGCCTCATCATCCCTCCACGGAAGCTAGAGTCCTCATTGGCCCAGACCACTG
Organism: Mastomys coucha; assembly: GCF_008632895.1. Taxonomy (NCBI): domain Eukaryota; kingdom Metazoa; phylum Chordata; class Mammalia; order Rodentia; family Muridae; genus Mastomys; species Mastomys coucha. Next base: position 64,334,275 of record NW_022196909.1, on the reverse strand, counting down.
AGAAGCTGGGGGAAAATCAGCCTTACCTAACTTGATGTTAGTGCAATTTGTTTTGTCTGGAAGTTAGTACAGTTAGAGTATGAGTATAGGTTTATGTTTGTGTCTTTCTGATTTTTTTTTTTCAGACAGGGACTCTTGTAGTGTAGACTAGCTTTGATCTTGCTATATAGCCAAGAATAACTTTCAACTTAAAATCTCCCTGCCTCAGTTTTCTAGTTTTAGCTTTTTCTAGATTCTCTCAGTTAAAATTCAACTTGAACAATGTACAGTATTCAAAAATTCCTCCCTACACTCCTACTCCATTCTTCCCTATATCCTCACAATATTTGAATTAAATATATGTAAAGAAACCAACGTGGAAAAGACAGTACTTAGATTTGATATGTGAATAAAAACACCAAGGTTTGGGTGGTAATGACCATTAATCGGCATCAGAGAGACTCAGGAAGAGGCTTGCCAGGAGTTTGAGGGCAGCCTGAGCTACATAGTAAGCTCTAGCCTGAGCTATAAGATGCCTCTAAAAAGAAAATCCCCATGAAATAACCAACTACTTCATCAAACTTCTAAGTAAAACTTTGCTAAGTAAAAAATTGCATTTCAGACCTGGAAGGCTGCAGAGCTCCCCACGACCCCCACCCCCACACTGCACCTCATTTGCTATTGAACAAACCTGGCTGGGCCTGGGAGCAGTTGGATCTCCTCCTCTGCAGACAGTCAATGCAGAGTCTCTCCCCATCTGATCCAGCTCATCTGCGAAGAAGAGCAGAGCGTGGGCAAGCTGTCCACTGTGAGCAGAGATCAGAGGAAGAGCTTGGGCAGCGTGATTGGTGGCTGGTCACAGAATGCAGAGGCCATGGATGCCCTGTACAGAAGCCAGGGCACTCATGGCATGTTCTAGGCTTAGCTCCAAGGCAGCCCGCAGAGGGTACCAGGGTGCAGGGAAGATGTGGGAGTGATGAACTTCCTGGTACGGGTGCCTCGTTCTTTGCACGCAGTGGGATGGGCACAGAAACACTTGCAACACTTGCAGGGTAAATCCTCCTTCTGGGACATCTTTCTGGGCCAGCACACTTGGGTTTCTACTTTACCCAATGAATTTATGCTTGATGAGATTTCTTTATCCTTCCAGGCCATCTCTGGCCATCACTGGGTGTCTCAGCTAGCATTCCAATTCTGGCTTTCGGCTTTCTCTAGGGGTTTCTGCTTTTTTGCCCTCAGAGCTGCTTCTGCTTTGCCCTGCACCATCTGGTCACTAACACGGCTGTTACCAGTTCTCCCGAGCTGGAGGATGTGGAGCCCTCTGAGCCACGCTTGCTTTTATTTTACCGTGGGTCTGGATCCACACTGTGACCTCCTGGAGCTCCAGTCTAGAGTTTTATTTAAAAATAACCCACTTTGGATTTCCCACCAGCATGGAGTTTATCCGTCCCAGTCCTGAGGGTCACTCTGTACTGTCCATATGTAGCCACACCTCAACTCTAGATCTCCCCAAGGTTCCTAGGTAAACCTTCAGAATTAAAATAAGATTTGAGTTTCCCACCAGACTCACTTGCTTTCTCTACTTTTCAACCTTCCTCCTTCCCCTACAGCTCTGGGCTCTGCAAGCCGAGCTTGTATCCTGGGTCCTTGAAAACTGTTCCAAGCGGCACCAAAGTCCCTGCCACACTCCCTGTTGGCTTTCAACCATCCTTGAAGTCATAGAAATATGGCTATATAAATGTGTCCGTCAGGCACTGGCCTGGGTACATGCATTGACTCCTCCATCAGGCCTTCTGAGCCAGTTGTGATCACCAGTTCTAGCTTATAGATGAGAAAATAAAGGTGCAAAGACATTAAGAGCAGGTCCAGGGGCTAGGTAAATAACTCATCTGGGAAAGTGCTTCCTGTGCAAATATGAGGACCTTAGTGTGATCCTTAGCAGCTGGATAAAAGAGCCAGGCTTTGTGGCCTGACTGTGCATCATAGTCTCAATGTGGTGGCAAGGCGGTTCTTGGGGAGATTCCTGGAGATCAATGAGCATCCAGACTAAGCCAGTGAAAGGTGCCTTCCCCGGAAGGATAAGATACATTGTGCCTGAGGGGCAATAATCTAGGCTGTCCCTCTGACCTATTACGCATGTACATATGCACCCCATGTGAACACATGCATACACAGAGAAGTGGGGAGGAGAGAGGGAGAGATGGAGGGACAGAGGGAGAGAAAGTTCCCACGGGGCTGAAGCATTGGTGTCCTTGACATGGCTCTGCCCATGTCAGTAATACACATTCATTCGGGACTTCATCTGCTCTCCATAGCAGAGCCTGGATTTGAACCCTTGCTGCGGAAGAACTCCAGTGCTCATATGATTAATTTGATGCTTGACACCTGTCTGGCAGCATACTGTGGTTCCAGAAGGAGCCCTCTACCTGGCTGACCAGATTCTCTTTTCCACTATCATGCATCCTTCTCTACCTTGGAGCCCTGGGAAATAACTGAGAGAGTCGTAGCTTTTGGTTTATCACAGCAACAAAACCTAGGACTAGTTAACACAGATGAGCACTAGCTAAGGCAAAAGGGTAGACTCAGTTAAGGAAGACCTGTTTTTCCAGAGAAATAATACCGTGTGTGTGTGTGTGTGTGTGTGTGTGTGTGTGTGTGTGTGTGTATAATATATACATATATAAATAGATAACATATAATATACATAACATATATATACATACATATACATATATATACATACATATATATATGTGCCTCAAGGGCATGAAGATAATGACTTCCCCCATGAGTCAATCCTTCATCTACTTACTGTCTCTTTCACTTTGGCCTTTACATACAGAGTTCATACAGGCCCCTAGTTCCTAGCTGCTGGTTGATCAGAGTGAGTTTCGTAGCATGACACCAAGGTAGGTCTGATGTGGTTGGTTGTTCTCCTTTCTACACAGGAAAACACCAAGTCACGGGGCTAGTAAGGTGGCTTGGTGGATAAAGTGATTGCTACGTGAGTGTGAAGACTAGAGTTGAATCCCCAACTAAGTGGAGACATAAAAACCATAAGGCCTATAGTGGCCCACCTGTAATTCCAGCACTCTGGAAAAAAAATCAGATCTCAAGGGCAAACTGGCCAGTGAGGCTAGCAGATTCGGAAAGTTCTAGTTCAATGAGAGAGCCTGCTTCAACAGATAAAAGAGAGTGATTGAACAAGGCACCCAGTGTCAATATCTGGCCTCCACACACACTTGTCTATGCATTCACACACATGTGAACACACATACACACACACAAACATGCAAAAAACAGATGAAAACTCACCAAGCCAGAAATGCACTGGTCTGCCTCCTGATGGTGAGGCCAGAATCACTGAGGACTTTTTTATTTCTGATGCTGTGTACCATCTGCCTCTCTAAAACACTAGAAATGGACACTGGCTTTGTGCATGTTGGAGGAGGCACCTGGCCCAGATCCCCAGGGTCCTACCAGACCACACCACCACCCTCACCTGACTCCATATTTTGACAGTGGGAAGTCCAGAGTAACCAGCACATCTAAGTTTACCTCTCTGCACCCCTGCCTAACCCTGTATAGGGGCCACCACATAGTAATTTCCCTAGAAACCCTGCCTCTACAGAAAGCTCCAGGCTCCAGGGATCTATCCAAAGCAATGAATTGTTTTCAGTATTTCAAAAGAACTTTTTATAAAAAGTCTGCCTCTTTTGTAATAAGGCTGTACATGTTCAAAGAACACAGCTCTTTTCTCATGACTAGAGTTATTATTTCATTACTTAGAATGATTAACTCAATATGTCATGGTGCTGTGAAACCCTGCTTGAAGTGTTGACTGGCCATTTCTAGCAACTTGGAACTTCTGGAACCTCTAAGGTGTTAGACTGACCAACTGGGCTCCTGTGAAGTTGCCCTCCCATCTCTGAGTCTGTATCTTCTCCAGTTACCTCCTCTCATTTAGGCCCCAAGAACTCCAATCCATCCTCACCCTAAGCAGGAGCTCCTCAATTCTGCCCCTCTCCCAACCTTGGGTCCCACTTTCCCTCTCTGGATGAGGGATCCTATGGGTGAGAAGTTTCAAGTATCTTTGCTTATCTTCTTCTAATGTCTGCAAAGACAGAGACAACCAAAAACTTCTATTGACCAGAGGTCCTGGATATGGGTCTTGATGAAGAGTATAGAATGGGGGACAACCAGGAGCCCTTTTGCCCAGATAGCTTTCATCTGTGGTTGATCAGTATACCACAGGTGCAAAGTGACAGTCAAGCCACCAAAGAGAATGCTGAGGGAACTTTCATTGTGAGATTGAACTCACTGTCTCACCACACAAAGGCCACCAACTGGTCTAGAGTCAGGAAGTTTTGCCTTTTTAGGAGACGGGTCTCTCAGCCCAGGACCATGGTGAATGTTTAAGGCTGATGAAGAACCCCAAACAAAGATCAGAAACTGTAGGGAGCCGTGAAGCTGGAGAGGCATTCGCCATGGCAAGATGGTGCCTACTTCCGCTGTTAACTCCTAGTAAACAACTGTTTGCGCATGTGCGTAGAGAACTGTTTGCGCATGTGCGTAGAGTGAAAAAGATGCCATGTCACGGCCCATCCCTGGGCGTTACGTAGGGTAATGAGCGGACAGCCAATCATGAGCAGACACGCCATGCTGTGGGCAGACACGCACTGTGGTGTATATAAGCAGTGCGAATTTTTGGGCTCGGCCCTTTTTTCCCTATGGATGAGACAATAAAACGTTGCTGCAGAAGGAACCTAGTGTCCGCGTGTCTTCTTGCTGGCGAGACGACTGTGCGGGCTACAAGAAACTGCCAAACTCACAAAAAAGTCTTTATTTGTAGATAAAGGGAACAAATTGAGAATGATAAACCAGGAAAAAATGTAGGTTTTCTATCTGGTCAAAGCAAGGTTCTGAATTTGAGTCACATCTTAGATGGGGTTCTCTAAGAGCAGACACAAGACAGTGACCTATAGAGAAGCCATGCTTAATAAAATAATCTCAGGGAATAAATACATAAGGAAATGAAATGCCAGACAGGGAGACAAAGAAGAGAAGCCATCTGAAGTAAGAACCTAGCAGGGAAAGAGTTCTCCTGCTTCTCAGGACAAAGAGCTGGGCCTTTTATGTTTCTCCCATTAAAGTGAAGGGCTAAGGAGCATTTATAGGGCTGAGAAGAGGGTCATAAGCAGACATCTACATTTGAGGTCCTGAAGGAATGGAAGGCAAGAAGGTGAAATCACACCAAAATATAAGAGGCATGGTAGAAAGGGATGTTGGCACCACCTGAGAGGGCCACCCGAGCTCAGACAGTGTCTTCCATGAGCCATCGTCATTGCATGGATTCTGACCGTGCCTTATTCTCTGGTTTAGAGCTGACCCCTCAGACTCTAACTCAAGTCTCTGTCCTTGGTCATGTAGTCAGGGATTGAGGAGCTGTCCTGGACAGAACTTCCCTTCCCACCACAGAAGAAGATAAAGAGCCCAGTTCATCTTTGCCGCATCTTGCCCTTTAGGTCTACACTGATGTGGCTCCAACTGTAGAGACCAAAAAGGGGTGTTGAGTGAATCTACACTGCAAGCATTACACAGTAGGACCTTTAAGTCCTGCTTATCTAGCCTTTAGAATTGTTTAATCATGGCTCCTCTCCACTCGTGTTTGTGGAGAAGTTGATGCAGCTAAATTCACAGCCTTCTCCCTGCCATGCTTCCCTTGTTTGAGGTAGAGTGGGAGAGGACTGAGAGTCACTGGGGGTACCAGCAAGGTGTACAGGACTCTGGTTCTCTATGGATGAGGTTGATGGCATTTACTGCCCTTAGAGAAGGTATGCCTCACTGAGCAACTGATACAAACTCCACAAAGGGATAAACACAGTACCAACATGGCATCAGTCTGTATTCTTGCTTACTTTTGGCCCCAATGTTTTGCAATACATATTAGCTTTTTCTTACCTTCAAGGGGAATCTGGAAAATATTAGGAACAGAGGATTATAAAGTCTACAACACAACTCCTGCACCTAAGTCTCAGAAATCTTTGTGGAAGAGGGATCAGAAAAATGGAAGGAGCCAGAGGAGTTTGATGTACATTGTATCTTCTAGGGACGATACAATCAACATCCATAAAGTCTCATCGACATGATTGCCTAAACATGAGCTGAGCAAAGGCACCAACAGACATACCAAAGTGGATGGTAGGGTGGGGGAGCCCACAAGGTTACAACCCTACAGAAAGAACTACAGATGACTAAGGAACACAGACAGAGGAAGAAATAGTCTTCCTCGGGGAAAAACAAAGCAGTTGGTTCTCTGATACCAAGTAATTAGTCCTAAAAAACATAAATACAAGTAACATTAGACAGACTGAGTAGGTTATATTTGTGTATTTAGGAAAAAAATATGTATATATCATGTGTGTGTTTATGTAACACAGGTTCACTTAAAAAGAGGCCATGAATTTGAAAGAGAGAAGAAGAGTATATGGGATTGTTTGGAGGAAGGAAAGAGAGAGGAGAACTGTGTAATCATAGTCTAATCTCAAAAAATTGGAAAAAAAAGAAGTCCCTGGAAAGTGATGCACAATTTTTTTTTTAAAGTGTTGAGCACAGAGAGATACTCTGACTTATTAGGCACGGTTAATCTTTTAGAAATGACAGCTTTCTACTAACAGGGAGAGGCCTGGGACACATAGACTGGAATAGTTTTCTAAGGGTGGTTTATAGAGTAAACCATTCCTATGGATTAGGGCTGTCTGCCTTGGTTTGAGTTATTTCATTATTTGAAAACCTGAATGAGCAAAGGCAGTTAATTTGTCAGCTTTTTTTGCTGACCCCATTGTCAGCATGTCCTGTCCAGATGGTTCTAGTGAGATTTATCTGGGTAACCCCTCCACAGAGCTCACGTCTGCAATAGCACTTAGCTCCTCCTCAGAGCTGCTCACAATGCTTGCCTTTGAGCCCAGAGATCCACGCCATGCAGGCCTGCCTAATGTCTTCGAAGAAAAATGCTGGAATCCCTCAGAACAGATCGGAACTGGAAGGGGAGACGTCATTATCCCAGAGCTGACTGTAAACTGTGCTGTTTTAGTCTGTGAAGCAATTAGGTCTGGGGTATGTAATGTGATCCTTTGGTGGCCTTGGTCCTTGTATGGCTGTTGCTTCTCTGTTGGGCACCAGCACAGAGATTTCAGGCAAGTCTCCTGCAGTGCACCCAAAGGAGTCAGCTGTCTTATCATCTGTTCAGTGGTTGTGTGCACAAGCGACATGGGCCTGATCATCAGGGACCTGAGTTCAAATCTCATATTCATTTCTTCCCTGCAGGATCACCCACTTCAACTTTCAGTTCTCTTACTCTACCCTCATCCTCACAGTCACATGGGTTTATAAAAGAATTGTTTGGGGCCCGGCATAGGTACAGGATACATTTCCTGAACTCCATCCAGTTCACCATTTGGTTGACAGTAACCATGTTCATTTTGGAAGGATGCTGGCGATCCAACACCTTCTTCATTAGTGTTTCCATGGAATTTCAGCAGAACCTTACATGTATAGGGTGGGATTGGGCCTCCCTGCCATTCAAGAGTACCTTGGCTCTTTCCTGTATACCACATAGCTACAGTTATTGTTTTAGTTGTATATTTCTTTGTGTGTGTGTTCATGTGAGTGTGAATGATTGAGTATTCATATTGATATGGGTGTACATGCATGTTTTGTGTGTTCCTGTGAGTGTGAATGATTGAGTATTCATATTGATCTGAGTGTACATGCATGCTTTTGTGTGTGTGTTCATGTGAGTGTGAATGATTGAGTATTCATATTGATATGGGTGTACATGCATGCTTTTGTGTTGTGTGCATGTGCATATGCATGTGCATATGGAGGCCAGAGATCAACTTTGAGTGTCTTCCTTAATCACTATCTTATTTCTTGAGACAGAGTTTCTCACTGATCCTAAAGCTCACTAATTCAGCTCCAGTTGCTGGACTGGGGATCCTTCAGTTTCTCCCTATCCCTGGGATTATAAAGTACATGACTGCTGCATCTGGCTTTATGTGGGTGCTGGGACAGAACTCAGCCCACACGCTTGCATCCTGTCCTCTTCTCATTTCTCTTGCTGTGACACATCACCCTAAACAAAAGCAGTACAGAGGAGGAAAGGATTCACTTGACTTACAATTCCAAATTACAGTCCATTATTTTAGAGAAGTCAAGGCAAGAACTCATACAGCTCATTGCATCACATCCAGTCAAGAGCAGAGAGAGAATAAAACGCCCTTGCTAGTTTGCTTTTACATGTATACAGTTCAGCGCCTAGCTTAGGGAATGGTGCCACCTACAGTGGGCTGGGTCCTCCTACATCAATTAAGATTCAAGACAATCCCCCACAGACATTCATCCAGACCAACCTGATTCTAAATAATTCCTCACTAAGATCCTCTTCCCAGGTGATTCGAAGCTGGGCCAGAGAGACATTTGAAATTCACCAGCTATGTAACAAGCACTTTGGCAACTAAAACATCTACCCAGCCCCTTATTTGTTTACTTCTTATCTGTCATCTTACGAGACTGAAAGACTTCCAAGCTTGTGATCATAGTGGCTTTGTTACCCTATACCTAACACCCAGCATAGTGCCTGACCCATGATGACCACTCTAAACATTTTATATAGGGCAATAAATTAAAAGTAATGCTTGCATAGTAGGCTGGGGTATATTCTCTCCTTTTTGCTCACGTGGTAAAAGCTCAAGGTCACTGTCATCTTCCGGGGGTTTCATGTTTGGTGCCTTCTAGCTATATCCCTGTATTATCAATAATCATAGCTTTGGAGTCCTAAACTATGGACTTCTTGTACATGATGAAAGATATGCAGCCTTTTTAGGCTGCATGTAGTCTAGCAATAGAGAACCTGTCTAGCTTGCAGGAGGTCCTAACTCAGTTCCCAGCACAGCAGAAACAAGAAAGCTTGATGCTACTCTTTGTTGTTTAGGATAGTCTGTGGTACAGCAGGGATTTGGTTTTCAAAAGCAGTGTCAACATGCTAAGTCTCATTTGGAAGAGCAAATAAGAATCAAAGAGGATCTCTGTGTGTGTGTGTGTGTGTGTGTGGGTGTGGGTGGGTGTGGGTGGGTGGCGGGGAGTGTGGGGGGGTGGTTCTGGGATCCCCAGTGACCCCTGGTGTGTTCAAACAGGAGAGAGTCTCTTTCCAGTAAAAGATATGGTGTTGGGAATAATCTTCAAGTGCTGTGTGTTGAGCCAAGTCTTGTTCCATGTGGACCTCAGCACACATTTGTTTTAAATTATTCCCTAATTTGCTTAAGTGTCTGTGGTGTCTTTGCTCTTAGCTTAGGGCCTGGAGAATGGAAAGAGGGGGATCCCATTGTCCCCACCCCTGGCTCCAGGGCAGACACTTCCCCAAACTCCTTCTTCTAAGCTCAGTGGGGGAGTCCTGTGGGGTGGGGGTCCACAACCCCAGGGTGTGAGAAATGGAAGGACCACTGTGCTTCTCTTCCCCTTTATTGCCAGACTTGCCATTAAATTCAGTTGTTTTGCTTTTGTGGCTATGCTAACATATACCTCATTAGTCTGTTTGTCTTAAAATCCACCCACTCTTAAAAAAAAAAAAAAAGCCAGGGCTTAAAATAGTTCAGTTGTCTATGTGAGTGCCTCTGAGCCTCTGCTGATGTTTTTAGAAAATACCAGAAAACCCCTTTTGTGTGTGTGTGTGTGTGTTGGTATGTGTATCATGTGTGTACATGTACATGAATACCTTTAGATGACTTTCCTCAGGAGCCATCTACTTTCTTGAGATAAATTCTCTCATTGGTCAAGAGCTTACAGAGTAAACTAGGCTAGCCAGCCATCAAGCCCTAGAGATCTGTGTAGCTCTGCCTCTCCAGAGATGGGATTCTAATCATGTCTCACCAAACTTGTTTGTTTTCTTCCCAAAACACGGGTTTGGGCAATTGAACTCATGTCCCTGTCCTTGTTCAGCTAACACTTTTCTCGACTGGCTATCTACCAAGCACAAGAATATCTTTGTGTAATAGTCTTGGTTGGACACTCTTCCAGGAGCTAACACTCTCTCTAGCAGGTCATGAGTAGGCCCTCCTGGTTGCAAAGAGGCAGAACGCTATCACACGGCAGATACTGGACTTGCCACCAAGACTTAAGCTGCTGATCACTGGTGTCCTTGGGAGTCATGGGCTCAACTGGACTCTAGAGATGTCAGAGGCCCCGGGGAGGTATGTGACTTGCACAAGCCCTCTCAGCTAGGAGTACCTGGAGCCCATTAGATACTTAATTCTCATACCTGGAGAAGCAAATTCCATAGGTAGTTGAGTGATGTTGTCATTCATGGTCTCTTGTTACAGCACCGGGGTGACTGTCACGTTCCATCTGACTGTGAGCACTGCTCTGCCTTAGTCGACCCCTCACTCTGTGCTCCATGCTTTTAGCACACATGGCTCATCTGAGCCCCGTGCCAACCTTAAGAGGTTGTAATCACTGGGTTACAGCTATGCACATCAAGGCTTACCTTCTTAGCCTTTGCAGTCAAGGAACCTCAGGAGTTCTCACAAAATATCTACAGAACAAGGTCCTAGGGTAATGCTTATGGGTGGACAATGCAGGTTTAAGAATCTATTTATAGTTTCTGTCTGTTCTGCTTTGTGGGTACCCATATGACTGGCCTGTGTTAGAAGGTATGATTTCTCAACCCCTGCTTAGGTAATTTGGACTAGGACTTAGAACAAGAGATATGAAGGTCTGTGTAAATTTGCTTTCTCAGAAACTGTATCCCAGGACAGCCAGTGGTACCAGAGCATCTGTGGCCTTTTGGATTCTGGGTGGGGCCCTTGTTGAACCTCAATAATTGAGTCACATCATCGACCATTAGGACATGAAGCAACAGTATGTCATTGGTAGGGATAACTGTCTAAGGACTGAAGGCCTTGGGAAAAATTCACATCTGTATTATTTTTCAAGGCTGACTGGTTATAGAGAATTGGATGTTGCAGATCCAGAATTAAAGCATCCCAGGAGATTTTTTTGTTTACACCACTTGCTAGTCATTCATTGCCTACCTCTATGACATAATATTTCTGTGACTATTAATGAAATGTTTTGGAATATATTAACTTACCATATCCTAGCTTCTACCAACTCAAGTGGTAAAAATGTCACTAGATAGCATGGAAAATCTGTATCAGAGATCACTCTGCTTTGCTACAATTTTTTGTGGTGATTTCAGTGAGAAACACCCCTATCTTATGGTTTCTATTGCTGTGGTAAAATACCATGATTAAAAGTAACCCTGGGAGAAAAAGATTTACTTCGGTGTGTTGTCCTGAACACAGTCTTCTGAAGGGAAGTCAGGGCAGGAACCTGAGCACAGTCTTCTGAAGGGAAGTCAGTCAGGGCAGGAA
>NW_022196909.1:64292544-64321662 GCF_008632895.1 Mastomys coucha | reverse complement strand
AGCACAGTCCTTCTGAAGGGAAGTCAGTCAGGGCAAGAACCTGAGCACAGTCCTTCTGAAGGGAAGTCGGGGCAGGAACCTGGAAGAGAGATCTGATGCAGAGGCTGTGGAGGCTGCTGCTTCCTGGCTTGCTCCTTGTGGCTTGCTCAGCCTGCTTTCTTGTTGCACCCAGGACCACCAGCCCAGAAGTACACTCATACGCAATGGACTGGGCCCTTTCACATTAATCAGTTATTAAGACAAGCCCTATAAGCTGTGTACAGCCTGAGCTCAGGGGAGCGTTTTCCCAATTTACGGTCTACCGCAGCCTAAGTCAGTTGAATGCATGGTCCCCAGTAGCAGTGTTATTTGGGGCGGTGAGAAAGTGGCCTTGCCAGAGGTAGGGCATCACGAGGAGCAGGCTCAGCTCAGAGAATTCTTAGCTTCTTCCTACTTGCAGTATGTTTCATGTGTGTAGGTAAAGATGTGAGCTCTCGACTTCCTGCTCCTGCTGCCGTGCTGGCTCCTTGCTGTCATGCGTACCAACCATGATGGATTACCTCCTTCTGGCACCACAAGCCAGAATACACCCTTTCTTCCTTAAGTTGCTTCAGTCATGGTACTCCTTCACAGCATCAGAAAGGTAACTAATGCACTCCCCTACCTAATACTCCCACCAGTGCATCTGAGAAGGCTCTCAGGATTTCCTTTTACATGGTAACTATAAAACTTCAAAAACCTCTTTCTATATTAGAACATACTATTCAAGGCAACTTAAATTTGTATTCCCAAACTATGGTCTCTCACATTCAGCTCAAAAATTAACTTTCATTCCCTTTGAGGTGATATTATCTTTTGCATCAGCATCTACTTTGAAAACTGGCTGTGGACTTACCCCTGGGCCCTAGCAGAATCTGGACATTTGACCACGATCCTCAAGTTACTAAAAATAAGTGGTCCACTAGGGATCTCAAACCATAAAGCTAAGCACATATGTGCCCCCTTTAAGCTGAAATGATACACATGCAGTTGTGTTCCAGAAATTTCTAAGGCACAAATAAATCCCATACCTCTACCCAAGGTTAGCGTCATGAGTGTGTGGCACAGGTGGTCTCACATGCCTGTGTTCCAAAGACCTTGTGTTTTATTTAGAGCTTGCTGTTTCTGGAGGAAAGGTCCTTATAACAGTGTAAACTAGACATTCTTCATTTTCATTTTGCTCTGTGTATGTCTGTGAGGATGTTTCTGGAAGAAATTATCATCTGAATCAAGAGACTGAGTAAAGAGGATCCACCTTCATCACTGTAGTCAGAACGTCACTCAACCCATTTAGGACAGTAATAGATTTTTAAAGAGTAGAGAAAAGAATTCACTCTTTATTTCCTTGAATCAGGATACCCATTTTATCCCTTTGGAGAGCCTGATTCCCGCATCTTCCGACTCTCAACACTCACTGCTGCTGCCCTCTGACTCACCATCCATTAGCCTCAGATTGAGTCAGAACATCCACTTGCCTGGAGCTCCAGGTTGCAGAGAGCAGACTGGGGACTTCTTATCTTCCACAAGTGTGGGGGCCAAGTCCCACTGCAAATCTCTTCCATGTCTGTATTGTTCCTGGATCCCTATTTCTCTGGAGAACCCCCATGAACATGTATGCTCTGTCTTTCACAGTCAGGATTCAATGATCATAACTTCTCTCATTGTTGTGAGAAAATACTTGAAAGTCAACTCAGGGGTTTGATTCTAGTTCATTGTTTGAGGGTGTGGTCCTTCTTAGTGGAATAAGAACGTGAAGCAGCTGGTCCCATGTCACTGACAGTCAGGAAGCAAAGGAAAATGAGTGCTGGTACCTAGCTCACCTTCTCTTTTTACTTAGTCTGGAACTCTGCAGTCTGGGATGGTGTTTCCTGCATTGAGGACATGTATTTCCACATCAGTTAACCCAACTTAGAAACCCACTCATAGACATTCCCAGGTCTCCTAGTTGATTTTAGACCCAATCAAAATAATTATTACAGCATCCTCCACCCTGCTGATCCTGTTAAAGTCAGACCACAGCTACTCTCTGTGATTCTCATGTTCTTAATCTCAAGAAGCAATAGGCAAAGAAGGGTCAGGTCACTGCCAGCTGAGATGATTGATGGTGTTGTAGAAAGTCATTTTCTACTTCCTGTTCAATGGGAGCTGGGAAGGAATGTCCTAGACCATTCTGGGACACAGGGGTTCTTGGAGGTACTTCTTGTTACTGCAGTACCCTGCAAGCAAAGTCAGTAGGGAAGTTGAGTCTGGTGGTATGGACTTGTTTTTCCAGCTACTTGAGAGACTGAGACAGAATGCTTACAAGTTTGACGCTTGTTTGGACTACAGGCACACACACACACACACACTATGTGAAGATGGCTGGCAGAGCCATTCAAGTCTTCTGTATCCTTCCTGCTTAACCATCTATCTATCTAATTTGATTAATTATTGAGAATGGAACACTGGAATCTCAATGTTGAAGTTTTTAATCTCCCTTCAGTTCTGTCACCTTTTACTTCATAAGTTGGGGTTCTACTATTGTTATAGTTTCCTGATGTATTGATCATTTTGTCTTTATAGAATATACTAGCCTCTCATGGTATTTCCAGTTCTAAAGTCTACTTTGCCGCATACGAATGCAGCCTCCACAGTTCCTTTTCGAATATAGACTGTCTAGTGAATCTTTCTCCAGCATTCGATCCTCAGCTCACTCATGTCTTTGCACCTAAGAGGTGTGTCTTGGACAGACATTATATAATTCATTCTTGTCTTCTTTTAAAGCCTGATAATCTTTGTATTTTCACTTTGTTTCTTAGACCATTTACATATGGCACACTATTTGTGTAGCTGTGTTTGTGTTTGCTATTTTGCTGTTTTTTCTTGTTTCTTATTAGATTTTTTTCTTTGTGGTTAAAGAAGTTTTTATAGGAACCAGTTTATTTTTTTTTAATTATTTAGTGAACTATGCTAGTAACTTTGGCCTAAATGCTTGAAGAATGCTCTGTTGAAGTTAAATTACTAGTTCACTATTAGGCTTTGAGCTCATTGATCACATTATTTCACTATCCCTTGTCGCCATTGTATTGGGCAGAGGTTGACTGCTAATTTAACTGAAGCTTTTTCTTTGGGATGAGTTATTTTTCTTTTTCTTTTGTTTGGGGATGAATTTCTTTCCTCTTTTTCTCCCTCTTCCTCTTTTGGCACAAGGTCTCACTGTAGCCCTAGCTCCTGGAACTCATTCTGTAGACTGCCTCTGCCTCAGACCCACAGTGATCCACCTGCCTCTGCCTCCACAGTGCTGGGATTAAAGGTGAGTGCCACTCTGGCCATCCTTAAGTAAAACTTTCTTTATGTTTATCTCACTCACAGCCTACTGAGCTTCTTGGATCAGTAGATTAGATTAGGTTATTATGAATTTTCAATCTGGGAAATTTTATACTACTATGTCTTCAGATTCTTTTTTCTTCTCCTGTCTTTACCTGGTCTCTCTGGGATTCCTACAAAATGAATTTTGATTTAGTTTATGCTATGGTGTAACTATCTGAGGGTCCATCTTTCTGTTCCTTGTATTGGTAATTCTTATCGATCCATACTTAACTCTCAATTCAATTCTTTTGCCATCTTGATGGTTCTGATGAGTCTCTTAAATTATTTTTCCTTTTAGTGGTACTTTTGCACTAGAGAGTTTTCACTTGGATTTATTTCTTATAACTTTTGCATCTTTATAGACAATTCCTATCCATTAAGCCATTGTTGCCATCTCTTCCTTTATTTCTTTGAACACAATTTTCTTTAATTTTTAAACCTTTTAGAAAAACTGATTTTAGTGTAGTCTGCAAAATTCAGCATTTGAGAAATCTCAAAATAATTTCTATTAGTTGCATTATTTCCCTCATGTATGGGAAACAGCCTACCATTTATATGTTTTGTGTGTGTGTGTGTGTGTGTGTGTGTGTGTGTACGTTCCCATGTAAAGGCCACAGGTCAATGCTAGAGGTCTCTCTCAATTATTATTCACCTCATTTTTCTGAGACAGTGTCTCTCTGAACCTGGAACTCACAGTTATGCTAGGCTGGCAGCCAGCAAGCCCCAGAGATGCTCTTGCTCTTGTCTCCTCATTTCCAGTATTCTAGCCAGCACCAGCACCAGCCACTCAGAACTATTGTGTGCATGCTGGAGACTAAACTTGAGTCCTCACTTCACTGGCTAGGCCATCTCTAGCACCTTTGATCTTCATTCGAGATTTCTCTTGCTTTCACTTGTTCTCCACACGGTTTTTGCTTCCAATAGTCAGAAACCCAACATCTCTTGATACAGTGGCCAAATAATTCTCCCACTAAGTCCTCTTGGATAAGTTTTCTTCCGTGTGAGGCATTATATAGGTGATCTTCAGGAAAAGTGTGGATCCTTGTCTTAGCAAGTTCACGGACAAGCAAGTGCCCTCCTTTAACCCATTAAAAACCAACTCATATCTGTACCTCTCGGCTTCTAGGTTTCAAAGCAGAGCAGGCCTTCTAGCTTTAGAGGTAATGGGTCACCTTCTGCTCTCCTTGTTGAGGTGGAGGAAAGTTTGACCTCCCATTCTTTCTCCACCTTTTAAAGGCTTCCCCACACTTTCCATAAGACAGGACTTGAAAGAGCATGAAACTGGCTCCTGGGTAGGCTCTTGTGAGAATCCCTGTTACATCAGAACCTCTGCACTGTCACTTTGGGACCTCTGCACTGTCACTTTGGGACCTCTGCACTGTCACTTTGGGACCTTATACACCCTGGTGGATCTGCTGTTCACTAGAGATTCCAGTTGCATATCCTGTTACACTTCTGTTTATTTTTGAAGACTTGTTCTGGTCCCCATCAGACTAAACAATGTTTTATAACATTATGGTTGTTGGTGGATGTTATGTGGAAGCTGGGTGTCATGAGAGAGTGACCTGGGGAGATCCTGTGCTAAGCACACCCAGCCAGATCTCTCTGTAGTATTAAATACTGGAACCTTCCATGTATTAATATGCACTGAGATTCAGTGGCAGAGTGGGGGTGTTTGAAAGGTCTATAAGTAAGTTTTATGCAACTTATTTGAACATGATGTACCTCTCCCAATCCCTTTTGGTAAATCACATCAATGGATTCACATTCTATAGTGATGTTTTAGATATCTTAGCCCTATTGGTACCAGAAGAAGGGAAAGTATCACCATCATCATCATCATCGTTTCCATTGCTGTGAAGAGACACAATGACCAAGGCAGCTCTTATAAGGACAACTTAGTTGGGGATGACTTACAGTTTCAGAGGTTCATTCCATTTTCATCAAGGTGGAAGCATGGCAGCATCCAGGCCGACAAGGGGCTTGAAGAGCTGATAACTCTACATCTTGATTCAAGGGCAAATATGGGAAGACTGGCTCCCACATAGCTAGGCGGAAGGTCTCAAAGCCCAACCCACAATGACTCACTTCCTCCAACAAGGCCATACTTCACAATAGTGCTATTCTCTGGGTCAAGCAGATATAAACCTCTAAATTCCCACTTCCTGGCCCCCATAGGCTTGTTCAAACATGTAAGTTTATGAAGGCCTTACCTAAACATAGAATAATGCAAAATGCATTTACTCCAACTTTAAAAGTCCCCAGTCTATCACAGTATCAACAATGTTAAAAGTCTAAAGTTCAAAGTCTTTTTGGAGACTTATTCAAAATCAAAAAGCAGATGACATACCTTAAACATCACAGGATATACATTACTATTCTAAAACATCACAGGAAGGAATCACCGGACCAAAGCAAGACAGAAAACCAGCTAGGCAAACTCCAACCTCTGCATCTCCATGTCTGAGGTTAAAGCACTCTTCAGATCTCCAAATCCTTTCAGCTTTGTTGACTGAAACAAACTTCTTTTCCCCGGGCTGGTCCACTCCCTGGCAGCAGGTAACCATGCCCCTCTGGCATCTCTATTATCTTGGAGTCTCCAAAGCAACTTCAACCTTACAGCTTCTTGTTCCAACTTCTGAGATCCAAACACAGTCTTCTGGGCTTCTCAAAGGGGCTTGGGCCACTTCTCCAGCTCTGACCTCTGCAGCACTCTAGGCTCTGGTGGACTCCACTCCACTACTGCTGTTCTTGGTGCTCCATCCATGGTACTGGCATTTCCAATGCACTGGGTTTCTCACTGCAACTAGGCTTAGCCTCTCATAGACTCCTTTCATGGTACTAAATCTCAGCTCCTTTGCATGACCCCTTCAGACCTGGGCTATCAGCTGCAACTGAGGAGGCTACACCTTCACCAATGACCTTTCCTGGCCTCTCACAGTGCCAAACCTCAGCTGTTCTTCATGACCCATCCATACCTTCAAAGCTAGTACCACCTGGATGATTCTTACCAAGTCCAGCTGAAGCTTGAGGTACAACCTTGGCTATCTCTGGAACACAGCCTCTTTGTGCTCTCAGCAAACACTTCCCAGAAGATTTCACCTTAGTGATGCTGGTCTCTTCTTAATCACCACTAATTTCTTAGCTCCAGCTAACCAGCATCAATTCTCCCAGTAGTCCTTCTATTCTTGACTCTAAAGCCAGAGCCATGTGACAGAAACTGCCCAATTCTGCTGCTTCCTAGAGCTGGAATATGCCCCCTTTCTCTATTACATTATCACCAGTTTTCTGTTTTCCAACTTCTTTCCTGTCTAAGCTTGCCTGTCCTGGAACTTGCTCTGTAAACTGACCTTGAACTCAGAGATCTGTCTCCTGAGTTCTTGGATTAAAGGCCCATACCATGCCTGGACCAAAGCTTTTTTCTCTACTTGGAATTTCTGTACCAGGTTGTCCTTGAACTCAGAGATCTGCTTTCTTCTGTCTCCTTGGATTAAAGGTGTGTACCTCCATGCCTGGCCCTAAGTTTTTCATGGACACTATTCTGCAAGATCCAGATCAAAAGCCTATGTCTTCCAGCCTTGAGATCTGAATCACAGTTGTGGTCTCCATTTCTGGATTGCAGTTCATTTCAGACTAAAAGTCCAAATGAAAACAAGACGCTGTTCAACTAAACAATAACCATAGCAGGGTTGTGTCTTGCTTCGAGCTCACTACTTTCTGTTTATCTCCTTGAGTATAGAATTCAGCTCCATTCTACTTCTTGGTGCCCCTTTGAACCATACATTTTGTGTTTTTCCTTTCTATGCTTGCTAAGATTTATCAAAATGTTCTTCATGACAATAAACCAGAAGACAAAGTCTATACTGGGCTTTTTTGAGACTTCCTTTGTCAATGCAATTAACTGAAATCTCTTTACCTTGGCTTCAGGCAGACTCTGCAGTCAAGGACAAAAAGCAGTCATATTCTTCACCAAAATATTTAGTTCACATCCTAAAATTCTTTGCCACTGAATACTCTTGGGTCATTAGGCTTACAACAGTTCAAATTACCCTCCTCCACAGTACTGTCTTCCATACTCCTACCAGGATGGTCCAGCAGCTCCCACTTTAAAGCATCCCAGTGCTTCCCGTATCCAATGTCCTAAAATCCACATTCTTCCAAACAAAAACATAGTCAAGTGTATTGCACCAATACCCCAGTCCCTGGTACCAACTTCTATCTTAGGGTTTTCATTGCTCTGAAGAGACACAATGACCAAGGCAACTCTTATAAGGACAACATTTAACTAGGACTGGCTGACAGGTTCAGAGGTTCAGTCCATTATCACCAAGGTAGGAGCATGGTAGCATCCAGGCAGACATGGGGCTGGAGGGACTGAGAGTTCTGAATCTTGATCCAAAGGCAGCCAGGAAACTGGCTTCTGTGTGGCTAGGAGGGTCTCAAAGCCCATCCCCACAGTGACACATTTCTTCCAACAAGGCTGTACCTACTCCACCCAGGCCACACCTGATACTCGGGCCACTCCCTGGGCCAAGTATATACAAACCACCACAGTCCTCATTGTGACAACTAGATTCCCCTTTACTACCCAAGCACAGTAATTCTGAAAGTTTCTTTGTTTAAATAAGTTTTTATTTTATTTTCTCTGTATGGATGTTTTGCCTGTGCAAGCATCTGTGCCTATACATGTGCAACATGTGAATGCAGTGGCCACAGAGGCCAGAAAAGGACCTGGAACTGGAGTTAGAGATGGTTGTGTGTTGCCTTGTAGGTGCTAAGAATTGAACCAGGGTCTGTTGGGAGAGTTTAGCTTAACCATTTCTCCAGTCCCTGTTTGTGTGGGTGCTTCTGAGATATGTAGCCCAAGCAGGCTTGGAATTTGGTATGTACCTGAGCCTGGGCTTGAACTCCTGATCCTCCTGTTTCTATCTCCTCAGTGTTGCAATGCAGGAATATGCCATGCATAGCTGTTGGTACTTTTTTTTTTTATCCTGAACATGGTAGAACATGGTGTGTGGCCCATGAAGCTGTGCGTTCCTTAAGAACGGGGATCCCATCTTATTCACATCCATCTCCAGGATTTACTCCAGTGGCTGATCCTGTACAGATTGGATAAACCAAGGAAAGCATCAGAGAAGAGACAGCTTTTTCTTCCATCTCCCTCTTGCCTTCCTTCAATGTGTCAGTGAATTCGGCTCATTCATATGCTTGCGAATCTCACCCCCTCACCATACAAAACAAAGTCTGCCTTTATGGATAGCTTCCACAGAGAAGAACGAGGTAGACATATGTCTCGGCCTTGAACTCTTTCTGAGGGAGAGCTGTCAGGGCATGCTTCCTTTTCCTCTGTGTCTGTGTGACTTGTAAATCCAGCCAGAGAGACACAGGCTGCTGAGAAGAAACCTGTCAAAGAAAACAATCAGGAGGAATCGGTGACCACCTTCTTGGGGTGACAGAGAATAGGGTCTTAGCATGGTAATGTCATCCTTTGAACATGTGTCCTCTGCAAGAGCAGCACATGCTTTTAACCATGGAGTCACCTCTTGAGATATGGCCAAGGAATGATGAAGTATATCGCACTTCTCCTGAAGTCCCTTAGTTATACAGAAGTTTCAGTTCAGTCACACAAATACTTTCTATGACCTCCCAAACCACAGGTACTATGGCTATCATCATCCCAAGTGATTTTTCAATGGAAAAAAGTATGTGTGTGCGTGTGTGTGCGTGTGTGCGCGTGTGTACGCATGCACACACATAGGTGTACACTCGTATGTACATGTGCACTTTTATCTATTTTCTCTTCCAATGTAGGTCAGCTGAGAATGATTATTTCTTGTGTGTGTGGACTTGTGCGTGTGCCTGTGTCCATGTTTGTGTGTACTTGAATGTGTATGCAAGTATATGCGAGCCAGAGCCAATTTGTCTGTGATCCCTCAGTTCCTCTCTACTTTGCGTTTTTGAGACAGGGTCTCTCAATGAACCTGAAACTTGTCAATTCTGTTTTCTAGTCTAGCTGGCTAGTGAGACTCAGGGATGCTCTGAGATGCACTCTCCAGTGCTGGGATTACAAGTGCATGCCTGACTTTTTTAAAAAAAAATATGAGACCTAGGGCTCAAACTTGGGTTCTCAAACTTGTTGGGCAAACACTTCACCCACTGAGCTATCTTCCCAACCTTCTTTTTTTCTTTTAAGTACTATAAGATTCAGTTTTATCTTGAGACAGACTGAGCTTATTTTTCAAAAGGTTTTGAGCTACTGAAAGTGGGGATCTCTTGAAAATTTGCACATGACCATGTGGGTGGAGACTCCTGTTCCAGGAATAACATAAACACCTCCAGCTACAAGTGAGTTTGGCCTTCGCCAGCCTGGAGACCTTGGATTCTGTTCACGGACTTTCTAGGGGATGTCAAGAAAGAATTCCAGTGCATTCTTGCCCATTCCTGTGTTCTGTTGACTGTGTCAGATTCGACCTTACATCTGGCCAGGTGTGATGCGCTGGGCCAGAGTTTGCCTGACTGGCTTTAGAGGGAGAACACATACCAGATTCGACACGCAAGTGGCCTGCCTGATGTGGGGGAGGAGATGGAGGACTGCCGCCACAATGTCCCAGGATTGTGTGTCTTGTGGTTAAACACTTAGGGCTTTGACGTAGGCAAGGCAGGAGAGCTGACCCTCCCAGCTGCTGCCAACAACCTGAGAAGGAGCCTCAGAAGTTCAGTTCTTTGCTCAGAGGGAGCCTGCCTTTCATGGAGCAATTTTCTAATCTCTGCCTATTTTGTGTGGTCATGTCTGGTCAGGGGAGATTCCTTAACTCTGGGCAAAGAGCTTGCAAAGAGCAGGAGGTTGGAATCTTAGAGAATTAAGTGTTGGTATTGAGTTCATTCTCTCTGCACTGAGTAACTAACAGATGAAGTTGCTCGGGCTGAGAGGGAGATGAGGATGAGGAAGAAGGCAAAGAGAGTCTGTATTATGGTTTGGGGTTCTTGCATCCTCAACTGCAAGAACCAGGGATAGCGGCGAGTGAGATAGCTTAGCAAGTAGAGACATTTGCAGCCCAGCCTGATCGTCTGAGTTCAATCCTCAGGTCCCACTTGGTGTGAGGGGGGGAACTGACACATTGTCCTTGATCTCTATAGGTGTGTCATGGCACATACTTGCTATATACAGAGATAAAAAAATAAAGGTAGTAATTTTTAAAGGAAAAGAACCAGAGGTGAGGTTAAAAACTAGGGTATTCTAATCCTAAATTCTGAGACCTTCTTGCTACACAGCAGCCAATGAAGAATTAAAGTATCTTCAAGCTGGTGTGACATCTCTTCTGTTTGTGTCTCACTGAAAAGTGCTTCACAGGGAGAAACCAGGCAAGCTGTGGGATTTTTCTATTTGTATCACTGGAAGTGAAGAGGACCTAATTGATGGGGATGTAGTTATGCCCGGCCCCATGGAGATTAGAGTCCTGAGTATTGCTTAGAAAATGGTGGGCTCAGAGTCAGTGCACCTGGAGACTGATGGGTACCTGCTAAACTGGGCCAGTTCAAAACACTGCTGCTGCCTCTGCAGATTAGAAGATTCTTTACACAGATGTTTCTTACCTTTGATTAATAAATTAGCATGTGCTAATGTGTGTGTGTGTGTATGTGTGTGCATGTGTCTGTGTCCATGTGTGTATGTGTGTGTGCATGTGTGTATGCATGTGTGTGTATATGTGTGTATGTGTGTGTGCGTGTGTATATATATGTGTGTATGTGTGTGCATTCGTGTGTATGCATGTACGTGTGTGTGCATGCGTGTGTGTATGTGTGTGTGTGCGTGTGTGTGCATGTGTGTGCATGTATGTGTGCATGTGTGTGTGTGTATGCATGTGTGTGTGTGTGTGTGTGTATGTGTGTGTAAGTCAGAAGACAACTTGCAGAAGTGGATTATCTCTCCACTGTGTGGGTTCTGTGGCTCAGTCAGGTCATCAGGCTTGGTGACAAGTGACCTCACCTTCCCCTTTAGGACAGAGTCTCATGCACCTCAGGCTGCCTTCAGACTCACTGTGTAGCGGAGGACTATCTGGACTTGTCGGCTGGTCCTCCTGACTCCACAGGCACAGTACTGGGGTGACATGCATGTGCCACTGTGTCCAGTTTCTTATGAATGCCCGGGAAGCACTCTACAGACTTAGCTAACCCTTCTGGCCATTAGAAACATTATTGCTATCAGAGTTTCTTACCTCCTTCAGAAGAGCAAGTGGCCCAGCAGGCATGTTCTGGCTGCAATAACCAGGGTCTGAAAGTCTGGGTTCACCATCTCAGGCTCAGAAGAACTTTGTGAGGTAAGAGACTCCTTCCCCTCCATCCCCTCCTGTCCCCATTCTCCCTTACCTCTCCCTGCCATCCTCTTTGCTTCCCCACCATGGATAGAAAGTCACTAGCCCAGGCTAGACCCATAATCTTCCTGCCTGAGACATTGGAGGAGTTGGAATCACAGGTGTGTGCTTTCACACCTAGCTGAGGCAGGGGGTTTTCTGTCAGTTCCAATTTGTTTGACTTCACAGCAATGCTTTGAAATGGACCCAGGAAGGGGTTTTATCTTGTTCGAGGAAAGCTGTTCTCCTAGCTCCCCTTACTGCCAGTGGCAGAACTTCCACAGAAACAGACTGGATCAGAGGGTGAGGAGAGACAGGGGGAAGGAGTAGAGACCATAGGAAAGAAGGGCAGGAGATAGAGATAGGAGGACAGGGTAGGGAGAGCAGGAAGAGAGAGGTATGGGGGGAGGGGAAGGGAGGAAGTCAGAGCAGAGGGGAAGAGAAGAGAGGAGGGGAAAAAGAGCAAGACAGAGGTAGGGACAGGGAGGGACTGATTCACACAACTGTGTGGAGATCTGGGGAGTCCCCAGTCTGCTGGGTTAGCCAGCAAGCTGCACTGGTGGTAAATCACTGAACTGGTTGGAAGTCAAATTCCAGTCTGTCCGCCAGCAGGATTCTCTCTGGCCTCAGCAGGGCTGTGGAAGGAGGAGGAGCTACCTCAGTTTTTTCTTGGGGTCTTCAAAGTCTTCATCAATTAGATGAGGAGGTATTGTCCAATTTCCTCAGAATGGACCCATTTAAATATTAATCTCATCCCAAACCATTTCCTTGGAAACACCTGGAATAATACTTGAGCAGATAGCGGAGTGCCGCAGCCCAGCAATTTGGCAGGTGACATTGATCTTCAGGAATACTGGGCCTGAGAACATCACTCACCAGTTACTGAAGCAGTGAGAAGTGAGGTGGGTGCTCCAGCGTGGCCTCTACAGTCTGAGTTCTCTTCATCATCATCATCTTCCACGCTTAGATCACGTGCTCTTTTCCCGAGTACTGCTGGGAAGTCTGCTGGGCCCCTTAAGGGAGTGAGGAGAAGGGTTTGAGAAGCCTGCTTCAAAGCCTGATCCATGCTCTTTGGAAGTTTGTGGTGTTCTGAGCTGCCTGCTCTGGGAAGAGAAAGCTTTCTAGTGAGTGTACTTCAGAGACTCAGTGACTCCTTGATGCTCAGGGGACAGCCTAGGAGATGGGAGCTCTTCAAGAGGGCGGGCCTCTATTAGGAATTTGTGTAGGATTGGTACGGTGGCCATCTTATTTCACAGGACTCTTTGGGACTCACTGTCTCAAAAAACATCTCCTCAGAACAAATTTCTCCTGATTTGAGCTTTTCTTGTTCTTTTCCTATTCCAACAGAACAGGAGCAAGATTTCCTGGGATGTAGTGAAGCAGATACCCCACTCCCTGTCACTGCTCATTGGAGCATGGTGTTGCTCCTCAGCCTTTGCTCCATTCCCAACTTTGTCCTGCCTGATGCATACTACTCCTAAAGACTCTAACCCTGCCTCACTTCTTCTTCCCATTTTGATTTTTTAAAAAATTTTTCAAAATTTGTCTTTAAAATTTATTTAAATAAATTATTTTATTTTGTCCGTTTATTTTTTTGTGTGTTAGAAATTTTTTTTTCCATATTTGGTAGATTGGTTGTTTGGTTGTTTGGTTGTGTGTGTGTGTTTATGAACTTGTAGAATGTGCCACCACGTGCCTGTGGTGCTCAAAAGACAATGAGCAGCAGCTACTTTCTCTCTCTTCCCACCATGTAGGTCCTGGCGATCAATGGAGGTCTTCAGGCTTGACTACCAGTGCCTTGACCAGTTGACCCACCTTGCCAGTCAGCTCTCAGAACCGCTCATCTTTCAGTTCATCCCTCTTCTCTTTTGGTCTGAAGAGACACCTCTCAGTGGTTTGTGTCTTGCAGACACAAGTTCCCAACTGCTGCAGGTGGCAGGGGCTAATGAGACCATTCCCTTTCCTTTGGTTTCCTTTCTGGTTCTGCTCAATCCACTCCATGTTTCCTTATGATGGCACAATGAAATTTGCTTGTCGGGTAATTCCGAAAGGAGATGATTCTCTGCGGGGGGGGGGGGGTCAGTAAATGAGTCAGCCATAAATCTCTTACACCTAAATAAATTTCCGCTCCCCCTCTCTTAACAATAATCACGAGAATAGATTGGTTTTACTTACGACTTGCTACGTTACTGCCAATATTGACAATAAAGAGTTGGAAAGGGGTACATCTGGGTGTGGGCAATGTACACAATAAATAGTCACGCAAGGTATTGTGGATTATAGAGACGGCTGCTCTTAACTGACACCATTTCCGGTTTGGCCAAGGAGCCCCACAACCCTACATCTTAAAACACTAAATGCAAGCTTTTGGTGGATGAATAAGCTATTGTACACGGTTTGAACTACGTGTATAAGCAATGGGGTAGGATGAACTGGCCAGCTCTGAGTTGGAAAAGGCATGCAAAGAGGCAAGGAGTGTGGAACATAATTTAATAAAAATAAATTTTAAAAACCCTGCGCAGTCCCAAAGAAGAAGTGGAAAAGTTGTTAGGGTGTGGCGCAAGCCTTCTAATTAGTGCCTGCTCTGTGCTGCTGGCTTATCTCTCTGGCCAGCACCTTCCAGGCACACATTGCCCAGTGAAGGCACCCTGCCTTCCAGCCAGGTAGGTGGCTCCCCACACAGTCCTTTGCTAGTCGGCCAGAGGAGGGGAGTCTCCTGCTCAGGTGGCCACTTTTGCCTTTTTGACCCTAATACGCTTCCAAAATGAGGAAGCCCCCAAGAAAGGCTGGATGCTAAAGTGAGAAAGAGCGACCCTCATCCTGCTGTGTGCCAGCTGCTGTCTCTCTTCCACCCGTCAGTTCCCAGTGTTTAAAACTGCAAATCAACTCCCAAGTTGCTGCCATCGGATCAGCACCTAGGGGAAAAAGCCAGAGTCTCTCCTAGCCATAAATATCCCTAACTCCAAGACGCCTGACGTCAGAGCGGGGCGGGCGGCGCGAGGCCGGCCGGGAGGGAGCAGCCTGCTTTCTCCGGAGTCCGGGGCAGCCAAGGACTGAGCTGAGCAAACGGAGCGCGGTGCCTGCGGGAAGCCGGGCAGCAGCAGCCTCACCGCGCCATGCGGGCCTCAGGGTAGGTGCAGCACTGGAGACTTAGGCGCGGGGCGGCATCAGCACACTTTTCCTGTGGCTTCACTTTTCGCTATTGCGTTGGCGTCGGAAAGGCAGCCCCTCCAGCAGCTGCCTGTTTTGTTCTGGAAAATGTTTGCAGAGACTCGGATCCTGGAGTGGGCTGAGGGGGAGGCTGTGTGTGCGAGCGGGGGCTGGGGGGGTGGGGTGGAGTGAGGAGTGTTTGCATCGGGCCACTCACTGTACACGGCTTTGAAAAACTTTGGAAAACTTTTTAGTGACTTTGCAATTAGATTCCTGATGGCTTGAGTGAACGGACTTAGGTAGCACCCCGCTCCCAGATGCTGACAACTTCTTTGGTGGCTACTTTGCCCATTGCGGTGTGCGCATTCTGTTGGGTGGACTGAAGTCTTTCCAAGCCTCCAGCTCCCACTCGCAGACAGGGCCTTGACAAGGATGGGCAGCTCAATAGAGTGGCTCTTGTTCTTCAGATAGAGGGACCTTGGGCAGCAGAGAAGCATCAGGGAGATCAGGGAGAGGGACTCCCGAGGCTGTGGCCCTTGGCACCTGTGGGACAGCCCAAATTCTTGCTACGCTGGGGTCTAACTTTCCATGCAGTGGGATTCTAACTGAACCCAGAAAGGATCTAATGTGACCACAGGTAACAGGGTGGGAGAGAAGGAGGAGGAGGAGAAGGGAGGGCAGGAGGAACATGATGGAGGAGAAGGGAGAAGAGCAGGAGGAGATGGTGCTGCTGCTGCTGCTGCTGTAGTCCCATGTCCAGCTCTGCGTCAGGAGCAGGGGAGGATGTTTTTGCCCCATGTGCCCATAGTGGGCTAGTTTCAGGTTCTCTGGGAGAGACACGGGCTGCAGTGCCCAAAACAAAATGAATATTGGTAACATAAAGAGACTTGTTTGAGCTGTGGGCAGAGGGAGGGGGCAGTGGAGGAGAGCAAGAGAGATTTTTATCAAAATTGAACACAGATTGCTGGAGTCTGGGCTTGGTTTAACTCTTCTCTCTCTGCCTTGGCTGCTTCTCTGCAGTCTTGGGGAATGTGTGGCCAGTTCCTGGGAGGGCAGAGTCCCCAGGGGGTTTGTCTGGAAGTCCACAGGGGCACGGAAGTCACTTTTCTGAATCTCAAGAGCTTTTCCAATTTTGTGTTGTCCTTCTGAGTGTGGCATCTGTTTCTCAGAAGAGGATGAAACAATGCTGGTTTTTTGAGGGGGGGTGGCCACAGGGGTCCATTAACTAGAGAATACACAGTGTGTAGTCCTGTGTGTGTGTCCATAGCAGAGATGACAAACAAGTGACTGCTAGAGAGCCTGGATCGGCATCCATGCTGTCTCTGGAGTCTCTGCTTTTACATCTTGCAGCAGAGCCAATTAACAATGTTTGGGTGAGAGAGAGGGAGCCTGGACTCACCCTATGGTTGGAGGGGGGGAAGTGGAGAGAGAGAGAGAGAGAGAGAGAGAGAGAGAGAGAGAGGGAGAGAGGGAGAGAGAGAGAGAGAGAATGAACAGACCATGGGAAGGAAATCTGGAAATAAAAACAGAACCACAGGAAGTTGAGATTTGGGGAGGATTTTAAAAATTATACAAATTGACCCCCTGGGAAGTACCGGAAAAGACTGAGCCGGCAGCAGTGCCATGAAGTGTGTGCACGGTGGTGGTGGGATGTGAGCACAGGGAAGAAGAGTGTGTCGCTGGTGCCTGGGTCTCTGTGAATGCACATGGGACTCGTGCTTACGCAGACATGACTGTGGTGTCAATTCTTGCCTTAGGCATGGAAGCATTTCTCCAATTTCTCCATCCACATGGTGCTCTTCATCGTACCCCCATCTTTTTCTTTTAAAACAACAACAAAACAACACAAAAACCACACAAGGGCACTATTATTGCCTCGGTCTCCTCTGAGGAGTTGTGCCCGCTCTAACCCAACATAGTCCAGTTTTCAAAACTTCTCCAGATGCTGGAAGAGTCAGGGAATACTGTGCCCCCATCTGGACAGAGAAAGAAGAGACAACCTTCTGGCCCAGGCTGGTGAAGGTGGAGGCTGGGAGAGCAGGGCTTACACACAGCAAGCAGGGCCTGGTGTTTTGTGTCTGGAGAGCCCCTGAGAGGCAGAGGGCTTCTCCATGAATTTACTCTCTCTCCCTGGTCTTGTTTCCCATATCCTGACCTCCAGGTTCTTTTGACTCAGGACAGGGAATGGTCCCCATCATTGATCAGTCTTAGAGTCAGAGAAATCTGATTACTAAGTGGGAGGAAGCAGAGAGGAGCAGAGTTTGGGGGCCTTCACTTTGGATTTTCCTGTGGCCAACAGAAAGAAGTATTGAGTTCCCTCACTCCAATCACTTAAATTAGATGGTAATATTAATGTGCTATTAATACTCAAGAGCAGAGGGAACCCACAGAACTCTCACTCCAGCATCCTTGCCTTAGCGTGTGGCTCTTCAGAGAGTTCACAGCAAGAGGGATGCTGTTAGTTTTGTTCAGTACCTAAGATTTTTCCAGACCCACTTGTGGAATTTCCACCTTGCCCTCTAGCTCACAGATTCACTTCACCAACCTCAGACTAGAGATGAATTTCCCTGCCACTGACACTAGGCTGCCATCTCTGGCTTCTGCCCTCTCTGCAATCCAGTCGATTCACTGCTTAGCAAAGACACACCCGAGCCATCCCTGAAGACCTCCAGGAGCAAGCACACCTGGCGGAAAGAACATGGGGTGCCATTGGCTTGGTAGCTAATGACTATTTAGATGATGACAGCCAGGGAGTGTGTTGAGGGTTCCAGCACTCAGCTCTGGGTCCCAGAGGCAGCCTGCACTGTGGAAAGAGTGCTAACCCTCAAGTACCTGCTTTCCGTGTGGACAGGCTCATGTGCAAATGGGTATCCCGGATAGCCGGCTTCCGGACTTCCACTTCCTCATCTGGAGAACACATTTAGGTACCATGGTTAGTACAGAATTGATAGTTATGATACAAGACTAAGAACAGAACCAGAGATAATATGGACTCTTAATAAAGGGGCTATTGTATTTTTTCAATATTCAGTGTTTCAGTCTTCGGAAGCTTGAATGATTTAGGGAGAGGCATCCCACCTCAAGGTGATCTGATATTTTCCATGATGCTAGACCAATGGCTAGCCCTCACATTATTCCTGCTTCCTGTAGAAAAACTAGCTAGTGAGAGTTGTCCCTGAGAGTGCCCAAGACTGATATCCTGATGGACGAGGCAATGTGGAAATCTCTCTGTGAGTGAACTGTTTAGAGAGGAAGAAATTAAATGGGTGTGCTGTGTGTGTGGTATGTGTGGTTTTTGTGTGTATGTATATGGTGTGTATGTGCGGGGGATGGTTTGTGGTTTGTGTATGTATATGTGGTGTAGTGTCTGTGTATGTATCTGTGGGATGTGTGTGTATGTGTGTGTGGTTTATGTGTGTGTGGTCTGGTTTATGGTTTGTGTGTTTGTGTGTGTGTGTGTGTGCGTGTGTGTGGTGTGGTGTCTGTATATGTATCTGTGGGATGTGTGTGTGTATATGTGTGTGGTGTGCTTGTGTACGTGGTGTGTGTTTGTAGTATGTGGTATTGTGTATGCAGTGACTGTGAATGTATGTGTGTGCTGCTTGTGCTGTGTGTGCTGTGCTGTGTGTGTATGTAGTATGAGGTATGTATGTACATGCCTCTGTGTGCATGGTGTGCTTGTGTGTATGGTATGGTGTGTGTGTGTTGTGGTTTGTATATATGTGTATGTGTTGTGCGGTGTGGTATATGTGTGTGTACACTGTATTGGGGTATGGTCTCTCTCTCTCTCTCTCTCTCTCTCTCTCTGTGTGTGTGTATATGTGTGTTGTGCAGTGTGGTATGTGTATGTGTGTACACTGTATTGGGGTATGGTGTCTCTCTCTCTCTCTGTGTGTGTATATGTGTGTTGTGCAGTGTGGTATGTGTATGTGTGCACACTGTATTGGGGAATGGTGTCTCTCTGTGTGTGTATGTGTGTACACTGTATTGGAGTATGGTCTGTGTGTGTGTGTGTATGTGTACACTGTATTGGGGTATGCTCTCTCTCTCTCTCTCTCTGTGTGTGTGTGTGTGTGTGTATGTGTGTGTGTTTAGGAAAGGAAGGGGAGGATAACGAGGTAGAGCAGGTCAGCCAATCTTGTTTGACAAGCCTTGGGCAAAGGTTTAGGCTGCCCCTCCATGTGCAGAGCTAGAGTGGGAGCTTGGGCTTTAGTGGGTATGGGAGGGGGTGACACATTACCCAGGGGAGTGACCATTCTGAAGGCTGAAGAAGGCTGAAGGGGCATCTGATGCTGAGGGAGCAGCTGCAGGGCCTCTTGGTTCATCCCAGAGCTTCTAAGTCATCCTTCAAGTTGACATTTAAGGCTTTGAAGATCACATTTGTTTTTGTTTTGCTGGAGCTTTCTCTTTAACCATGGCCTGGGATGATCTTTAAGCTTTTTAAGAGGCTCAGTCAGTGGCCAACTTCTCTTGAGATGGCCCAGATTGGGGGTCAGTGAATTCCTTCTTTTTGGCTGTGTTGGTTGCTTCCAAATCTCTCTTCACATTTTTTTGGTTTGTTTGTTTTCATTTCTTTATGAGGCCGTCAGACTGCGCAGCTGAGATGCCACAGTGGGAGGAGACACCTTGCTTTGAACGTGTGTGTCATTTCGCTAAGGATTCCCCAGGCTTATTAGATGCTGGTCACTTAGAAGTGCTGTGAGTTGCTTCCTAGGTTCTCTGACAAGGAAGACAGTAAACATTGGTTGGTCAAGTGAATGAATGAATGAATGAATGAATGAATGAAACAGGCAACTGAAACAGCTAGGTCCCACTTCTGCATCCTGATAGAACAAGAAATGTTCTATCAGAGTACCCCTGTGCCCATCTGCTTGTGATTCTTCCCCATCGCATCCTCCATTGTCTGATGATATTGGATTGATATTTTTACACTAATTGTCTTAGCACTGTCTTAGCCATCACAGTCATAGCTTTGCACCAGGAGCTGTTCTGTCAGGGGAGGGGCAGTTTCCACCATCATGTCCATTGTTGAGACAGAAAGGCTGAGAACGGAAGTCAGGAAATCATTTGCAGCATCTAACGATAAACAAGTGCTGGGATCCGGAAGTGTACTTTATTTTTCTGTAATTCTGGAATCCTTATTCTTGAAGGCAATGATTTACCCTGTACTTACCTTGCACTACACCACATTTACCTTCTTTGTGTCTAAGAACAAGGGCTAGAGCCAGCTTCCTCGAGAGCAATGTGGCTCAGTTTGTAAAACATCCGCCTTGTGAGTGTGGGGATCTGAGTTCAAGCCCCTAGAGTCCACATTAAGAAACCAAACATGCCGGGCGTTGGTGGCGCATGCCTTTAATCCCAGCACTTGGGAGGCAGAGACAGGCGGATTTCTGAGTTCGAGGCCAGCCTGGTCTACAGAGTGAGTTCCAGGACAGCCAGGGCTATACAGAGAAACCCTGTCTCGAAAAACCAAACCAAACAAAAAACAAACAAAGAAACCAAACACACCTGAGACATGGTGCAGGTTTTGCAAACTGTGCAAACTGTCTTTGTTGTAGTTCCAGAACTTGGGAGGCTGAGGCAGGTGGATCCCTGAGTCTCACTGTCCAGCAACCCCTGCACAGCCAGGGATCTCTGGGTCAATGAAAGACTCTGTCTCAAAAATATAAAATAAAAAACCAAAGCACAAAGATGCAAGTTAGGCAAATGCCTGAGACATGATGCATGAACTTGACCTCTGACTTCCACATGAATATATACACATGAGCACATGAAAGCACACACACACACATATGTGCATACGTATTTGTTTATACACACACATCAGGTAGTTATAAATGCTTTTAGCCTTATACAGCATGAAAATGCCTATAGGTTATCATAAGAAAGGGAGAAAGAAAGAAAGAAAGAAAGAAAGAAAGGAAGGAAGGAAGGAAGGAAGGAAGGAAGGAAGGAAGGAAGGAAGAGGAACCTCCAAACTGATTTCCAGAGTGGTTGTACCAGCTTGCAATCCCACTAGCACTGGAGGAGTGTTCCTCTTTCTCCACATCCTCACCAGCATCTGCTGTCACCTAGGTTTTTGATTTTAGCCATTCTGACTGGTGTGAGATGGAATCTCAGGGCTGTTTGATTTGCATTTCCCTGATGACTAAGGATATTGAACATTTCTCTAGGTGCTTCTCAGCCATTCAATATTCCTCAGTTGAAAATTCTTTGTTTAACTCTGTACCCCATTTTTAATAGGGTTATTTGGTTCTCTGGAGTCTAACTTCTTGAGTTTTTTGTATATATTGGATATTAGCCCTCTATTGGATGTAGGTTGGTAAAGATCTTTTCCTAATCTGTTGGTTGCCTTTTTGTCTTATTGACAGTGTCCTTTGCCTTACAGAAACTTTGCAGTTTTATGAGGTTCCATTTGTTGATTCTTGATCTTAGAGCATAAGCTATTGGTATTCTGTTCAAGACTTTTTCCCCTGTGCCCATGTGTTCGAGATTCTTCACCACTTTCTCCTCTATAAGTTTCAGTGTATCTGGTTTTATATGGAGGTTCTCCATCCACTTGGACTTGAGCTTTGTACAAGGAGATAAGATTTGCATTTTTCTACATGCTGACCACCAGTTGAACTGGCATCATTTGTTAAAAATGCTGTCTTTTTTTCCACTGGATGGTTTTAGCTCCATTGTCAAAGATCAAGTGACCATAGGTATGTGGGTTCATTTGTGGGTTGGACCCAGCTACACCACTCCTGGACATATACTCAGAAGTGCTCCAACATATAATAAGGAACATATAACAAGGAACACCCTCATAGAAGCAGGGGGAGGGAGGATGGATAGGGGGTTTCCAGGAGGGAGGGAAACTGAGAAAGGGGATAACATTTGAAATGTAAATAAAGAAAATATCCAATAAAGAAGAAAGAAAGAAAGAGAGGGAGAGAAGGAAGAAGAAAGGAAGAAGGAAAGAAGATGAAGGAAGAGAGAGGGAAGAAGGGAGGGAGGGAGGTGAGTGGAGTCTGGGGGGTGCATCTGAACACTAGGATCTACGGATAAGCTTTGAAATCAAGTGTTTTAAAACTTGAGTTCTGCCACCAAAAGACCTCAAGCTATTCAGCCTTTCTTCATCTTTTTAGACTGTTACTGAGAAAAACAAACATGCTTGCTTCTCAGGGTTGTGCTGAAGATGAAGGAAAAGCTCCATAGGAAGGCTCTTGAAGAGCGCTTGGTGCCCAACAGAATGCTTCTGTCTCTCTCGTCTTCAGTTGTAAGTTTAGAAAGTCCTCATGTTGGTCATTGGTCTATGAATCAAAGTAAACAAGCCATTTATTCAAATCTTATCAACAATCCTCAAAATGAGGTATCTGCCTGGAGATAGGGACCTTTCTTTGTACAGAAATGGGGCACAGATCTCTGCTGTCCACAACAGCTAGAAGGTGACCCCTTCTATGTGACTCTCTATTGGAATAAATGGAAGGCTGGCAGCTATATCATCCATAAGCCTGGCTAGGAGGTAGCTTGCCATGCATCCTAGCCTTAACCATGTATACTAGGCCAATGAGAGACCCTGTCTCAAAAACAGGATGGACCGTGCCTGAGGAATGGCACTCCAGGTTGATAGCTAGCCTCCACCTGCAATCACATGTGCAGGCATACCTATATACACATGCATATACACATACATGCATGAAAATGCACACAAATACATGTGTATAACACACCAAGAAGGAGAGAAAAGAATAGGGGTTTTAAGAGTCCTTAAAAGTCAGGCATAATTTCCAGCTCCCCCACTTGCATCTTGTAAGATTGTCTTGCCTGTCTACTGGATTGTTTTCTCCCATCTGAGAAGCGGGTGCTTGTGTAAGTCAATACCTCTCTCAAAGATTAATAAATGTTGTCAGCACTTAGCTTGGAGCTTTGATTGCCGTCGTCACTAACAATCAGCCAAGTAGAGAGAATGTTGAAGAGGTTAGAGTCAAAGTCTAGACCCATCTTCATCAGATAGAACAAAGGAGATGCCAGAAAAGAAGTCCCAGGAAGCTGTCTGGCACCGTGGAGGCTTCCTGGGGATCCTGAGATATGGGTAGCCCTGCAAGAGAGCAGATGGAGGTCAGGCCCAGATGGTGTGAGTAAGGCATGACTATGAGGTCGATAGGTGTGTCCACCAGGAAAGTTTATCAGTCCTTAAGTGTTAATGTAGGTTTTATAGCCCTGAATGTAGGCAGAGGACTTCCCTGCCTCTACTCCCTTGTTTGTAGTTCTGCGTACCTAAGACACCCTTTCCTACTTTTGTCTTCCTAACCTGATCATCCTTGAAAGCTTGTTCCAACATCATGCTGTCTCTGAGAATTCCTCCGAAAGGCTCCAGATGACTAGCCTGCGTCCCTCCCTTGAACTCAGTACACTACTCAGTAATAGCATTTAATATCTCACTTCAGTCACCTTCAGGCCCTCTATAAACTCAGGGCTCTTTAAGAGCCAAGATGCATTGCAGAATTCACCCCTCTTACCCCAACAGGGCAGTCATATCTGAGTTAACTCTTGGATGATAACTGAGTCTCATCCATGTGCTGATGCAAGTGGCAGATGGAGCAGCCTCCACCATGTGGGAACAACTACCCAGCACACAGGCAACAACTACCCAGCACACAGGCAACAACTACCCAGCACATGGGCAACAAGTACCCAACATGTGTGAAGTGTATATGCTTACATCCTGTCCCTCTACTCCTTTAGTGGTCCCTACCATCTGAAATGCTTCTCTTAGTAGGCAGCCAGGGAGATGGAATGATGGCTAAATGGAAAAGCAACTCTTGGAGTGCTTGTCAGAAGACGTAAAAAGAATTGTGGCTTATTTGGCTTTTTATGGCCATGTGCCAAGCCCACTGACCATTGGCTTGGCATGGTTGGCTTTGAATAGTGTTGACTGATGTAGCAACAGAGAGGATCATGGTCACAGATAGCACCAAACAGCAGAGGTGCTCCCCCAACCCCTGCAGAGCAGGGAACACTGCTGTATAAATTTTCTTTTAACTTTTAAAGTTTTGACAAAATTTTATTTTTTAATTTATTTTATGTGGATCAGTGCTTGGTCAGCCTGCATGTACGTGCACCATGTGTGTGCCTGGTGCCCATAAAGGCCAGAAGAACATGTTGGATCCCCTGGACCTGCAGTCACAGATGATTGTGAGCTACCTACTGGTGCTGGGAATCAAACCAGGGTTCTCTACAGGAGCAGCCAGTGCTCTTAACTTCTGAGTCATCTCTCCAGCCCTGCTTTATGGATCTTAGTAGCAGATCTACTTGGTGGCAGGTGTAGACTGTATACAAATGTTCAAATGAAGTTCCTTTGGAATGCCTGTAGAAACATTCCTCGATTAAGTACCTCTTTCGATAGCCCCCAAGTGGATCTCGAGGAACCACCTTTTAAACAGCCAGGGACTGTAGTGGTTTTCAGGCTGGCCCCATGCTGTACACATGCTGTTATATGAGTAAGGGGCAGGGGAGATGGTTCAGTCAGGAAAGTGCTTGCTGTGCAAACACCGGGATCCGAATTCACCCCTAGCACTTATAAAAATCTAGATGCACAGGCAGGAAGCAGGAAGCCCAGTGCTAGGGGCGTGGAGACAGGCAGACCCCTGGAGCTTGCCTACCAATTGGTCTATCTGAAATGGTGAGCTCCAGGTTCTAGGTGGGGCATGGAGAGTGATTTAGGACATCCAACATCAACCTGTGGTTTCAAGATATCACATATAAGAGATCATGCTCATTCACCTGCACACACACACACACACACACACACACACACACACACACACAATCACCAAATAACAGCAGTTCTCACCTGGTGATGTCTGTGGTCCAGCCACAGATGTCATCTGTGAGTTGTAGATAGCGGCATCCCCTTCTCACAGGTTGTCAGGATAGTTGATGGTAAGGTGACACGTGCCATGACTTAGCACAGAGCCTATAAAACTCCATAAGCTTTAACAACAGCTAGGGACTTGATGTGAAAGGACTTGTGTTTGTCTCCATCCCACTGGCGGCTAGACACTATGAGAAAGTGTTTTCTCCCTGTGGTCTCTTCTGAGCTCTTCTAGGTGACAGCCAGCTGCTGTCTTTCTGCAGGGTTGTGTAATAAAAGGGCAGGATGAGCTGAAGCTTTGACAGGCAATGCCAAATGCCTTTGCCTCTCACCCCAAGCTCATCTGGGGGCAATGGGTCTATGTAGTTGGTAGCATGACCAAATAGATGGCTGGGTCACTGTCCTGCCAGCGTATGGGAAGGGGGCTACATCAGTCTGCCTTTGGGAACCTGTCTCTGCCTTTTTTAGGGCTTTTCCAAGAGGACGGGGTTGATGGGGGTGTGCAGGCTACCCTGGCTGTGTAAATTTTCATGTCACACCTGTGCGGATCTTTTTGCCAGACCAGACCCTTTGTGGATGCTTGTTTTCTTGCCTTTTCTGACCCCAGCATCCAGGCTGCTGGTCTGTGCTCGAGCATTCCACCCATCGGGTTACATACACTAATCCTCCAACTTGCTTGGCAAAGCAAAGCTTGTTTGAGTGAAGCGTGCTTGGTATGCCAAGCTCAAGGACATGGACTCAGTGTCTGTCCTCAGACTACTTTCCCCAGGGACACTCCCTTGTTTCCACTGAAGTACCACAGCCCCCAGCTTGATGTCCTCTTGACCAGGAAAGATGGGAAGAGAATGCCATCAGGTGAGGTGGATCTGAGGGGAGGTATGCCAGTACTCCCCCAGCCAGAAATAGCTTCAAAGTTAATTGGAAGTGAATTCAGTTTCCGTGGGCTTTGGCAGAAGAGCTAACCTTTCTAACCTTTCATTTATTATTATTTTTTGTTGAGACAGTGTCTCATGTATTTCAGGCTGGCTTTTGAATTTTTGATCCTTTTGTCTCTCGCTCCCAAGTGCTGGGATTACAGGTGTGCACCAGGACTCTGGCTTTCACCAGTGCTGGGGATTGAATACTGACTTTCCTGTATGCTAGGCAAGGGCTCTGTAAACTGAGCCACACATCCCTGGGGTTTGTGGTTCCCCTTCCAGTATATTTCTCAACCTCTGTGAGACATAGCAACTGGACAGGGATAGAACTGGGAACTGTTCTGGCATCCTGAGACAAAACTGATGCTTCTCCACTACTTACTGGGTGAAGGTAAAGATGTTGGCTTACATAGCTACTCCCTGGCAGCAGGGGCTGCTAGAGCTGACCAGACTCCTTCACTCTGAGAAAGGACACAAGGCTGGATTTCAGGTCATAAAATGTATTCTCACTCGACGAGTTGTGTGCCCTTGCACAAGTTACTTCAGCTCAGTCTCCATCTCCTTACGTGGAAAGCAGATCCCTGTGTAAATAAAGCTTATGCATTTTTGCCCTTAAACAAAATAAAATCCACACCTTGTGAGCACTAGGAAGTGTTGGCATTGGTGCTGATGCAGGTCATGATGAAGAAGATGGTGGTGAAGCTAAAGGTGATGAATGAGCCCAATCTCATTTAGCCGTGTGCTCAGCAGTCTATATTGTTGTTTAGCAAAGAACGCAGCAAATATTTATTGTCTACAGTTTCCCATTGAGTTTTACTAAGCATCTTCTTCCTACTTAGTCAGCCCAACTCTCACAATGTGGGCTAGGGAGATGGTTCAGTGAGAACCTGTGAGGACCTGAGTTTGGATCCCCAGCACCTGCATAAAAGCTGGGTGTGGTGGCACATACCTGCAATTCTAGCACTGGTGAGGTGGAGTCAGAGTGCAGGGGATCCTTGCTGGCCAGAGCAGAGAGGAATAGGGGAGCTCCAGGTTCAGGGAGACAAAGAATGAAAATTTAGGGTGGAGAACATTAGAGAAAGACTTCTGGTGTTGACCTCTGACCTCTACATGAGCAGCTATGGGTGAACACACTGTTGGGGGCTGGAATCACTGTACAAACCACTCAGACACACGGCTCAGTCGAATAGGGATGGTCTACCAAACGCCACACCCCAAGACCAATTGATCAGGGACACAATTCAGGCTTGGGAACTGAACTGTGACCCCAAGTTGAAGTCCCACAGGGCGTTTTAAGCCTGACATCTACAAACATCTATGTCAAGTTATTCTTCCAATCAGGATTTAGAGCTAGGGGATTTCTTTAGGAACTCGCCTTTGTTGTACACTTAACTTGCTCCCATTGGCTGGGGTATCCAACTGTAGCAAGAAACTTGCCTTATCTAATATTCATGTTCTAGTTTGTTTATCAGGATGGGACTTGTCTAACATTAATGTCTTAACTTGCCAATTAGGGTGTCTCTTTCTGTCAAGTAGGATGTCAGTTCCAGGGGGAGGGGGTGTCTTAGGAACTTAAACTTTACTCAACTACTACTTAAAATGAAAGTCTTGGGCTGGGCGGTGGTGGTGCACCCCTTTAATCCCAGCACTTGGGAGGCAGAAGAAGGCAGATTTCTGAATTAGAGGCCAGCCTGGTCTACAGAGTGAGTTCCAGGACAGCCAGGGCTATACAGAGAAAACCTGTCTCAAAAAAAAAAGAAAGTCTCATTCCAAATAGCTTCTTTCTTCCTTCCTTCCTTCCTTCCTTCCTTCCTTCCTTCCTTCCTTCCTTTCTTTCTTTCTTTCTTTTTTTCTTTTTAGGGTTTTTGAGACAGGGTTTCTCTGTTTCCTGGAACTTACTCTGCAGACTAGGCTGGCCTCGAACTCAGAAATCCACCTGCCTCTTCCTCCCAAGTGCTGGGATTAAAGGCGTGCGCCACCACCGCCCGGCCCAAATAGTTTCTTATATTGGTACAGGTGTCTCTCTTATTATGGGTTCATCCCAGGGGCAGTTTCTGCCATAAAAAGCTATACACAGGTGCAGGAAGTGCTGCTGGGTGGTTTTTTCGGGTTCAAACTTATTGTGGGTCGCTATACAAGGCGATTCTACTGTCTCCTAGCATGACTGGTTTCCAAGGGCACATAACATAACATAATATATCATCAATTAGGGCTTGAGAAAGTTTCTTAGTAACAGCAGAAAGAGTATGAGAAAGTTTTCTTATAGTGGCTGGCTACCCAGATAACAGTTACCAAGGCCTTACCATTCCATCTGGGCCTTAATAATTTGCCTAGACCTTAACACACACCAGCACAGATACACACACACACACACACACACACACACACACACACACACACACACACACACACACACATACAACTTTACATTGACTCCTTAATAAAGTTCTGTGTGATTTAGAACATAGAGTTTACAAGTGTAGAGTTGAGTAGAATTTCAGGAATTGGACAACCTATGTAGTCAGTGCTCAGACCAAGCAGCAAAGCATTCTAGAGCCCCCTTCCCAAGAAGACACTGAGTAGGCCATTTCTGGGCCTGTCCCTTCCACAATCCTGACTCCTTGCACTGTAGAATAGTGTTTCTTGGTCACGAGCTTCTTAGAAACAGAAGAACATGGCAGGTATTCACTACTCTGGCTTCTTCTGCTAGCCAAATCGTAGATGGTGTGTTCTCATTGGCGTGGAATATCTCACTCAGAGTGTAGAAATCCCTTTGTTTATCCACTCTTCTCTTGTCGGGCATGTGGATGGCTTCCAAGTTTGAGGCTGCTCTGACTAGCTTTGCTGAGTGTGCACAGCTGCCATCATGTGAACACACAGAAGCAACTCTGTTGTGTCCCTGGGAGTGGACTTGGCTGTCTCGTTGGGACTAAGTAGTCTGAACTGGGGGATATGGGCTTGTTTTGCATTTTCCATATTTTACTATTTTATTTTATTGGTAGGCTTGTCTATGGGTATGAGCACATGAACATGGTGCTGACAGCATCCAGAAGAGGGTGTCAGGTCCCCTCCAGCTGGGTTTGCAGTCAGTTGTAAGCTGCCAGTGTGATTTCTGGGCACTGAACCTGGTCCTCTGCAAGAGCAGCGAGCCATTCCTCGAGTCCCTCCATTGTCTTAAAGACAAAGAAACAGGTACAAGCTGGCAGTGCAGTTACTTCACACTTCTACACGAGAGCGTGCATGTTCTGAAGCCTGCAGTAGGTGGTCCTCTACAGCAGGCCTGGTGCTTCGAGTTCTTTATTTCTCTGCTTAACTAGATCCTTACAGCAAACCTATGAGATGAGTATACTCCTGCTGTCTCATGGATGAAGAGCCTGATGCTCAGATGAGGAGACTAGAGTATTCCCCCTCCTCCTTCTCTTCTCTTCTCTTCTCTTCTCTTCTCTTCTCTTCTCTTCTCTTCTCTTCTCTTCTC
>NW_022196909.1:64283509-64292207 GCF_008632895.1 Mastomys coucha | reverse complement strand
CTCTCTCTCTCTCCGTGTGTGTGTGTGTGTGTGTGTGTGTGTATGTGTGTGTGTGTGTGTTTACATGCCACGATACACACGCGAACGTCAGAAAACAACATTAAGAAGACAATTCCCTGATTCTACTTTGTGCTTCAGGGAGTCAGACCACAGTTGCCAGGCTTATGTGCACTCACTTTTGACTGAATGATCTTGCCAGGCTCTTTGCCGGCTTTGCCTAAATCATATAGGAAGTCAGGATAGGAGTCTGAAATGCTGGAGACGTTAAGACCCGTGGTGGGCTTCTTTTATCTTAGGAGTTCCATGGGGTTTGTTTCCTTGGGATCTATGAAAACTGTGAGAGGAGATTCTGTGGAAAGAAGAGCCAAAATAAGGCAAGCCCATGGCCTTGGGAAGCT
Source organism: Mastomys coucha (assembly GCF_008632895.1). Classification (NCBI taxonomy): domain Eukaryota; kingdom Metazoa; phylum Chordata; class Mammalia; order Rodentia; family Muridae; genus Mastomys; species Mastomys coucha. The sequence goes on along the minus strand of NW_022196909.1, from coordinate 64,291,809 downwards.
AAATTGCTGTTGGAGAAAGTCATGAATTTCCTGGAAGGCAAAGACAAGCATATAATTTGCTGCCTACACCAGGACTTCTTAAGAGTAAAAAGAGGGTGCTAGCGAGACAGGACAGTGGGGAAACAGACGCAAACTGAGACAGTTGCCAGTGCACTGGAATGCATGGTAATGCCCTGGCAGGGTGGAGGGCATCCTGTCTCCATAGTGATCCTGCTCCTCCTCATCCATCTATCTCCACCTCCCAAGTATTGGGATCACAGATGTGGAGCCCAGTTTCTGCAGTGCTGTGGATCGAACACAGGGCTTCATACATGCTAAGCAAACACTCAGCCAACTGAACCACACCCCTGTCCTCTATAGTTTAATTTTAACCCCTACCTACCATCTCTCTGGAGTGATGGGCAATGCTTGCTATTCTGAGTAAGACTGGGTCTGGCTTTCTACTTCTTTTCATACCTTTTCCTGCCAGATGAAGCTGTGGCGAGCTGTTCGCCTTCTGTCAGGGCTGCTGTGCTGGTGGGACATCATCCAGTGAATCTGGAAGGCTAGGATGGTTTTAGCCACTGTGGCCTTTATCACCATTAGCCTGTGGTCAGGTACCCAGCCAGCTCCTGGAGATGCTTGGGGACTGCACATGCTTTTATCAGTGAGTGTTCCTCGTTTTACATTCTCCTTCATCCATTTATGTGCAGAGAAGGAGGGCTTAGCTACAATCTGTTCCTTTTTCTGAGCTGACTAATATTCCACTGGTCTGGCAAAATTAACTACTCGTGTCTATGTGCATGGGTATGTGTGCATGCAAAGGACAAAGGATAAAGGGTTAATACATTTTGTAATGGAATGTGGATGTTGGCGCTCAGGACAGGGAGGTAGGTAGACTCCTGCCTTCTGGGAACTCACCGGTGTTCTACAAACCACTGAGCATTCATCAGCCTCAGTCTTAGTCATGTGTGGAATGGAAGCAGTGGTCATCCCAGGGGACAGATGGGGGAGCACTGAGCGGTGCATGGTGAAGCTTGGCAGACTCTCAGCTGTTAAGGGTTGTGGCTGGTCACTTGAAGAGAAGCTGGATGCCAGTCACAGTGTGTTGATTGAATGGGACAGTATCTGTGCTAAGCCTGGGGACTGGAAGCTGTTCCTGATAAATAAAAAAGGAATCAGCAAATTTTTTCAAGGCCTTGGGACTTTGACATGTGTCAGAGATAAGGATGAAAAGGGGAGTTAATTTCTTATTAACTCCACAGCTGCATTCCATCGGATTCTGGAACAGCGATAGGCATGGGAGGGCTTGGCTGTGTTCAGCAGGAGCTTCTGTATAGCTGGGAGCCTCTACTGCAGATTCCATGAGTCTAAAGAATGGACTTCAAGTCCGCCACTCACTAGGAGGGCAGCCTTGGGACCTGAGTCAGTTTCCTTGCCTGCAAAAGGGTGGTCATCCTGATATGTACCTGATATGTAAAGGAAGATTGAATCAGCATGTTCAAGGACTCAGGACTGGCTGAAGAAACAGCTTGGCAGGGAAACTCTTGCTAGGCTACCGTGAGGACCTTAGTTCAGAGCCCAGAATGCTGTACCCAGCTCTCCATCAGCAACTGGGGAAATGAAGACAGAAGTGGCCCCAGAAACTCCTAGGCCAGGTATCCTGGCCTACAGGGCAGTGAACAACAAAGACACACTGTTTTGAGCAAGATAGAAAGTAAGGACACCCAAGGTTGTCCTTTGACCTCCACATGAGTGCTGTGGCATACGCATGCTATCATTTATGTGTGTGCACACTTGAACACACTTGCCATACAACACAAGCAAGAAGATATAAATTCTTAAATTAAATTTTATTCATTTTGTGGTGTGTGTGAAAGGGCGCACATGCGTGAAGATCAAAGCACAACTTATTGGAGTTGATTTTCTCCTTTTTTTCTCCTTTCATCATGTGGGACATGGGGACGGAGCTCAGGTTACCAGGCAAGCACTTGTACTTGCTGAGCCGAGCGAGCCATCTTGCTATGGGCAAAAGATAAAGAAGAGGAGGAGGAAGAAGAGGAAGAGGAAGAAGAAGTGTATTCAAAATGGCCTCAGGGTGAAGAATAAACCTCTTACATTATTATTATGATGATTATGATTATGATTATTATTACTTAGGTTGTTTTCTTTCAGCTAGGGTTCTAGGTTCTGGGAGAAATCAGGCAAGACTTAATGGGAACATGCATCCCGAGGTATAGTTTAGGTGCCGTCTACATGCTAAGCTAGTGAGGCTTTATTTCCTTCATTGCTTAACCATTAAACGTAGAGAATGATGTTAGTGAGGAAGAAGCGCCTCCTCCCAAGCCACACAGACCAAGTGTCTGCTGGAGCTCTGAAGGGGAGTGACATGAGGGTCTGCCCTAGTGCACGCCCAGACTACACACACATTCACCACTGTCCTCATACCAGGGTCTCATGCATGGATGAGTCTTCAAAGTATTCCAAACTGCCACGGGAGAAGGACCCAGGAGTCGGGGAGGGGGCACACCTTCAGGTGAAGGCGTCTTGACTCTCTGAGCATTTGTAGATGACAGTACATCGCTTCCAGGTAGCTGTTGTGGGAGGAGCAACTTCACCCCATGAAGTGGTAGACACTGACACTTCCAACAGCAGGGAGATGGACAGGTAGTTCCTGTGGCTCCATTGTTCCTGTCCATAGAGTGTGTCTCACCAGTGAGGGCTTCAGGAGAGCATCCTGAGCTCTTTATAGACAAGGCTAATGAGGTACAAAAAAGACATGCCACATAGTGTCTGGGGATGGCTAAGCCTTCTGTTCCCAGGGATTCGTGGCTGGTGTGACGGTTCAGTGACAAGCTCCCTGTCTCAGACAGTCTAAAGGCACTGTTTCTTCTTTTCTACCCACAAGGCTCTCTAAATTTTCCAATGAAGAAGCAAGTTCAAACTTTTATATGTTTAAAATATATTTTGGCTTTCCAAATCCTGAAAGCACCATTAACTCGATGGTATCTATGTACAGGTAATTGCGTGAGAAGACGCCCAAGCTGACCTGGAATCAGGGCAGTGCATGGATTCAAATCACAAAGCACAGACTGGAGGGCTGCCTTGGTGCTTAGGAACACTTGGTCTCTCAGGCCATCCATCACGGTTCAGTTTTGAGCACCCACAGGGCGGCTCATGACCACCTGTAATTCTAGTTCCTGGTGATATGAGGCCCTCTTTCATCCTTAGCAGGCACTGGGCATGAACACAATGCAGTTATAGACATACAAAGAAACACTCATATACCCAAAGTAAAATAAATACATTAAAAAATTAAAAATCACAAGGCACAAGGAGACCTGTTCCATAAACTGATTTGATCGAAAATTTATATAACTGTATATTGGATATAGAGCCAGTGATTACCCCTTTCCATGGAGGATGCTATTAAACTGATATGAACAGTTTATTTGAAGGGCAATTTGGTACTCTCTAGTGAAATTGACGATGTACTTAGCCTCTAGCCCAGCAATTTAAGTTTAGAGAAATTTTAATGTATTGTGGGAAAGGAGATGTGTTCAGGAATACTCTCTACAGCATGGTTTTAAGAGCACAAACACAGCCCAAGCATCTGTCACCAAGTATCTGTCATCTGCCTGAAGACCGGCTAAATAAGTTGATACTAATACATAATGCAATATGATAGACTACAGGTTTTTCAGATGAGGACCTTAGAAATGCTACTGAGCTCTAATCAGTGTGCAACAAACAAACAAACAGGATGCAGAAACATGTCATTGGTGGTCCCTTTAACATTAAGCAAAATAATCTTCGCTCATTCTCGGATGTTTATTTGGGTAATTGAAGTGTAAAATTGTATTGGAAAGTGTATTATTTGCTTTCATGGTGCTGTGATCAAATAGATAGCAGGAGAGAGTCAGGCAGGGAGATGAGGGTCATCTCGGCTCATGGTTTCTGGAGACACAGTGTGCCCTGGTGAGGACAGATAGCCACTGATGTAGCCTTGATCAGAGTGTGGGGAAATGAGCTCATGGGTTTTCACAACTTAGAAGATCAGCAAGCGGAGAGCTTGGCTCACAACAGAAACAGATGCACCCCATAAGCCCTCTCCACCACCTCATGACCCAATTCTGCCCTCTAGATCCCCTCCTCCAAACAGTCCGACAGCTGTGAACCAACTATTCAAACACATGAGACCTTGGCAGGACACGTTTAAATGATAATGGTGAATAATCACAAATGTCTGAGAAGTGACAGGGACCCCCTCTGGAAAACAAGATGAAGAGAACCGGGAGAGGCTGCCTACACTCGTAATATTGTATTTCCTATACAGAATGGTAGACCACAAATGTTTATTTGATGTGTGTGTGTCTGTCATTGTGTGTGTGTATGGATGTGTGTATGTGTATGTTTTTAGGACTGTGTGCATGTGTATGTGTGTCTGTGTCTGTGTGGAAGCAGATGGATAACTTCAAACGTTTTCCTTGGTCCATCGCCCTCCACCTTATTTTTTTTTTTTGAAGCAGGGTCTCTCAGTGTGGGTGGCAAACCAGTCTATGGATTTGTCTTGTCTCTGCCCTACTCCATCCCCAGCTCTGGGTCATAGACACATAACAGTACCCCACTTTTACAAAGGTGTTGGAGATTCTAACTCAGGTCTTTCTGCCTGCATGGCAGGCTCTTACACACTGAGCTATCTCCCCAGCCCTGCATGGCAGGCTCTTACACACTGAGCCATCTCCCCAGCCCTGCATGCATGGCAGGCTCTTACACACTGAACTATCTCCTCAGTCTTGCATGGCAGGCTCTTACACACTGAGCCATCTCCCCAGCCCTGCATGCATGGCAGGCTCTTACACACTGAACTATCTCCTCAGCCTTGCATGGCAGGCTCTTACACACTGAGCCATCTCCCCAGCCCTGCATGGCAGGCTCTTACACACTGAGCCATCTCCCCAGCCCTGCATGGCAGGCTCTTACACACTGAGCTGTCTCCCCAGCCCTGCATACATGGCAGGCTCTTACACACTGAGCTATCTCCCCAGCCCCTAGAGTTGCTTTTCTCACATTGGACATCAGCAGACAACTGTTTTCTGTTCCTCTAGGATGGCGAAACCTTCTCCTTTTCTCTTTGTCTGGTCCCAGGAAGCTTGCCCCTGGCTTGGGACTTCTCTTTGTGTATACCAGGGCTCTGTGCCTGAAGTGGCAAAGTCCTTCCCCTGGCAACTGTTTGCTTTCTTTTCCTTGGCCACGAAGCCAGGAAACTTCTCCTCTGGCAACAACAGAGTAGATCCAAAGCCCTGTGTGCACCGTTCTCCTGCTGACATTGCTTCTTCCTCAAGATATAGACGGAGCCCAATCCCAGTTCACTCCCTGTGGTGGCTTGGAGTGCTCCTGGACTTTACTATGCAGCCTCTGCCTTGGCCCACCAATGACCCTCCGCTCTCAGCTCTGCAGCAGTGAGGCCCAGTCCGTGGGCTGGTACCTGCTCTGGGGGCTAGAGATGTGGGTGGCTTTCCTGTCTGCATCCTGCTTATTTCTACAACATAAACTTTACCTTAATTAGAAAGATGGAAGGTGTGTGAAATTGGAACTTGTTTAAGCTGATCTTGGGAGTACAGTTGTTCTAAGAATGGATATTGTCTCTGCAGACTGTATCAGGCAGAACACAGTGGACATTCCCCACAGGACATCACTGATAAGAGTATAATGAACAGACTGTCTGCAAAGAGACAAGGAGGAGACAGGGAGGAGAGGAAGGAGGAGCCACAGGAAGATGTTACAGTCCTCCTGCTATTCGAGATTTGATCATTGAAAAAGCGTTTTCAGACCCTTTTACTGCTAAGGACCAGAGGACATGGACCAAGCTCATTGATTGGTGGAATACAAATGGGAAATAACTCCCCTGGGGTCTTTCTCCCTTGGCTCTACAGTCAGCTTGCATGCTTCCTGTGGGTCAAATCCCACTGTGCAGGACCAGACACCTGGAATGTACTTGCCATAGAGGTTTGCCACCTAGAATGTCTTAGAGAGAGGTAGGGGGTGCATGGAGAGGCACACACAAATGTCTATTCCTAAATGCACTGCAGCTCAAAAGACCAGCCACAGTATGAGGTCTTGTGTTTGATGTATGTGTGTGTGTGTGCGTGTGCGTGTGTGTATACACGTATATTCATGAGAATGTGTATGTATGGGGGGATGTGCTTTGGAGACTAGAGGACAATCCCGGGCCTTGTTCCTATAGGGCCTTCCACCCTAATTTATGAGGCAGGCTCTCTCCCTTACCTGCAGCTCACTGATGAGGCCAGGTTGGCTGGCTGTGAACCCCAGAGACCCGCCTACCCTCCCATTCACAGCACTGGGATTACATACATTTACCACTAAGTCCAGTTTTTAAATAACAGTCTGGGGGTGGAACTTTGGTTCACCTACCTGCAAGTCAAATATTTTCCTCACTGAGCCTTCCTCCGAGAATAAAACATCCCTTCTGGGTCACTCCGAATATCTTTGGGACATCTTGCACTAAGGGCTTTGACTGGCTCGTTTCAAGAACCTCCGATGAGGAAGTCAGATGCGGGGCAGGAGAGAAAGAGTCCACCATGTGGTTACGGCCATGTGCCTTGTTCTGGGGTGTTTTGAAGCCAAGCCTGGTAGGCTCCTGGGGCAGTATGGGCTTGAGTCCTGCTCTGAGCCTGCTCTGAGAGACACTTGGAAGTTTTGTGCCGCTACACAGTTTCCTGGACTTTCTTCCTCTTCCTCATTCTTATCCCTCCTCCCTCCATGTCTCCTATCCCCCTCATCCCAGTTTTGCTTGCCTCCCATGAAGCCTGTGATGATCTAGGCTTTGCGGTGCATGCTTGTAATCTTAGCAGTTGGGGGTAGGGTGTAGAAGAAGTGATCACAAGTTCAAGGGTAGCCTAGGCTACAAATGCCAACTGGAGGATAGCTACAGTTGGCCTATACGAGATGCTTTCTCAAACAAATCAAAACAACGAGAAGACTAAGATACATTTTAGAGAAGTGGACCTGGCTGAGAGTCCCTGCAGAGGAAAGACATGCTCTCTACCACCCATAGCAAGGAGAAAGGAGACAGAGTTAACCTGGGGTACTGAGCCCAGCCTTGAGACTCTCCAATCCGTTAAGCAAGCTTTGCTGTGCAGACCAAAGAGAATGACACTTGATGAGCAAAAGCAAGGGATAGTTGAGATTATACAAAGAGAATGCAGGCCCTTGTGACAGGATAAAGCCAACAAAGGAGTGAGAGGTGGATTTGGGGAGAGAGAGTCCTTGTCCACCATGTAATGTGATAGGTGTGACTGGCTATTTCACTTAACCTTGCCCAATGGCCCTCATGGTCTTCCCATGTAAACAGAGCAGAATAAGGGTACCTTCCTCGCTGGGTGATGGGAGGTTTTATGGGGTTACCCTCACAAAGCATAGTGTCTAGCACACTGTCACAAATATCCAAGATACTGTTGGTCCTTAGCACTGTCTCATCTGGAGGTCAGAGCCCATCATTTGGTTGGAAGAAGAGTAAGTGCAGCAGAACCCCAGGAAGTACTGCCCCGCCCCACCCTGCCCCGCCCCGCCCCGCCCCCATCTCCTTCATTGCCTTTTGCCACACCCAGTGCCAAGGACCAATAGCAAAGCTTGCTGGGAGTCTGCCTTAGTCAATGGAGGCTCATAAATAGTCGAAAGAAAAATCTTAGGGGGTCATTTATTCTGTTGTTCCTCACTGTGGGTTCGCAGAATGGTTAGACAGCTTAAGCAGGATTGTCCCATGTGGTCTCCTCTTACTCCTACCGAGCTCCAGTGTTCCAAGAAAGACAGGAGGAATGCACTGTTTTCGGGGTATCTAAACTATTATTCCCCATATATTTATCCACAGAGACTTTTTCCCAAGATGCAAGCCACAGAGCAGATTCTTGAGATTTATATCAGAGTTTGTGTTTAGCCACAAAGATTACACATCTGATCAGGCTTAGTGTATCAACTAGGTTTTCGATTTCTTTGTCTTATCCAGTATTCCAGTGTCATCAGTGACCTAGGCCCCCCTTTTAAAAGAGATTCATTAAGGTTTTTACACGTGTGTGTGTGTGTGTGTGTGTGTGTGTGTGTGTGTGTGTCTGTGCTGTGACTGAAGGGACCAGAAATAAACGTCAGACTCCCTGCAGTTGTATTACAGGTGATTGAGAGCCATTCAATAGGGTACTATGAACCCAACTCAGGTCATCTGCAACAGCAGCAAATGGTTTTCAAAAGGGGGTATGCTAATTTTTTTTCTCTCTCTCTCTCTCTCTCCCTCCCCTCCTCCCTCC
>NW_022196909.1:64277905-64283331 GCF_008632895.1 Mastomys coucha | reverse complement strand
CCTCCCCTCCTCCCTCCCTCCCCTTCTCCCTCCCACTAAATCTTATTGCTTTAGTGTTGCAAAGCTGCTGCCTCCTCTTGGTCTTCTCATTTGCATTCTAGGCAGGAAGAAAGAATACAATGTATCACAAAACCTGCTAAGTTCTCTCCAGCTCTCTTCTATGAAAGTTCTATCCAGAAACTAGCTAAAACTGAGAAAGTCTATCAAGGCCCAGATTCTGGTGGAGTCAGGGGTGGGTGAAAGGTGGGCATTTTCAGACTGGCATGTCATGTCCTCAGGACCGTAAGTGCACTCATCTAGGAGAGAAGAGGCATAGGCGACAATTAGCACTATGTATCCCCCTCTGACGCTTGAGTCTGGAAGCATTCCAGGCTAATCAAAAGCAAAGCAAGCCCTGTGAGGCCCCAAAGCGTTGCCATCCATAGGACACACAAAGCCCTTGGGCTCCTGGATCCTGCGTATAAGATGCTGTAGATGTTGGACCCAGAGCCTCAGGGGTTGGATATGCCATGGCTGATGCATCCACCTTCATGAATGTTCTTGGCTCACAGAAGGGCCTGTGTAACACCATCACTCTCCTCCCTGCTCCTGAACTGCACCCTCAGCCTGGTTACCACATAGGAAGGCCTAGGGGAGTAAAGCTTCTGCCCTACAGGCTGCTTCTGGGGACCAGTGTTGTCCTCCATAGCTGCTCAAGAACCTGGCTACAGCCAGCCCTCATAAGTTGATGAAGTCACCATCCCAGTCATTCCTTTAGTCCGCTTTTGCAGTCCTTCTAGAGTTTTCTAAGGGCATCTCCTCAAATAAACCACTCATGTACAAACCCTTTCCTTGGGCTCTCTACCTCTAGGGCCCCAACCTGAGGTGGCCCTGAGTGGTTGCCCTGAGTGGCTCAGCCAGGCTACTCATTTTTTCTCTCTCCAGGTGTGTTCATGATGAAGTTGAGTTTCTACACTTTCAATATCTCATAATGTTTGAACTTTATGACTTTTTCTTGCGGCACATTTGTACTGGCCATATGTAGCTTACAGGCTGTGGTTGGAGATCCCCTAAGTCCTTTCCCTCCCCTCTGTTCATGCCCACTGATGTGTTCCCAAGATTTGGGGCAGGGCCGTGGTTTACTCATGTTACCCCTGAGGGAGTCCCCTCCCTCAAGCTCTGTATCTGTGTGCATGTGTGTGCTTGTCACAGCCTTCATGGGGAGGTCAGAGGGCAACCTGGGCGCTGCTCTTCACTGTCCACTTTATTTACCTCAGGGTCTCTTTCTTGTTTGCCGCTGTGCACACTAGGCTAGCTAGCCCTTAAGCTTCCCCAGCATCTCCCATCCACTCCTCCCATCTCTCCACTGGAGTTCCGGGATTTCAGATGTGCGCCATCATGTTCGGCTTTATGTGGGTTCTAGGGATCTGAACTCAGGTCTCTACTCTTACACAGCAAACATTTTACCCACTGAGGTCTCTCTCCAGCCTTGCAGGACTGTCCCTCAAGCGGAGGCCCTCAACATAGAGCACAATTCTTTAAAATGTTGATCTTCCTCTCTAGTCCAGAACTCTGAGAAGAGGCACACGTGAGCATGGGGTGTGTGTGTGTGTGCCTATGTGTCTCTGTGTTTGTGTGTCTGTGTGTGTATGTCTGTCTGTCTATATATGTGTGTGTGTGTCTATGTGTGTCTGTGTATGTGTCTCTGTGTGTGTCTGTGTCTCTGTGTGTGTGTGTGTGCTTGTTTGTCTGTCTGTGTATGTGTGTGTCTATGTGTGTCTGTGTATGTGTCTCTGTGTTTGTGTGTCTGTGTCTGTGTGTGTGTCTGTGTCTGTGTGTGTGTGAGCTTGTCTGTCTGTGTATGTGTGTGTGTGTGTGTCTATGTGTGTCTGTGTATGTGTCTCTGTGTTTGTGTGTCTCTGTGTGTGTCTGTGTCTCTGTGTGTGTGTGTGCTTGTCTGTGTGTGTGTGTGTGTTTTCATCCTGTTGCAGTGGCAGCTGGGGGTATTTATAGCTGGATCCACAGGGCCATTCTCACGTGCCTAAAGAAAATGAGAACCTCATGTGGAGCTTGTTTTTCCTCTCGGCCATCCAGCCATCCATCTCCCTTAAAGCCTCTGCTGTAACCAGAGCCCCCAGCATGGCTACCATGCAGAGGTTATGTAAATTCTCATCTAGTGGAAAGGTGCCTATTCTCCTCAGTCAGGCCACAGGCAAAGCGTGTGTGTGTGTGTGTGTGTGTGTGTGTGTGTGTGTGTGTCGGGGAGAACCTGAGGTTGACGGTGGAGGATCAGAGGGCAGCTCCACACAGCACTGTCCTCCCTGCAGAGTCTCCCTGGATGAACTTCATGGAATGTGGGTCCTTGGATCACCTCATGTCCCCCCAGCATGTGTGAGCCTTTACAAAGGAAATGACTTGCCCTCAAGCTCAAACTCACTATGTGACCAAGAATGACCCTCTAACCCCCACCCCAAGTGCTGTGATTACAGGCGTGTGCCACCATGCCTAGTTCCTGTAGTGCTGGGCTGTAAAGCCAGGGCCCTGGGCATGCTAGGCTGGCACTGAACCACAGCCCAGCCCTATTTGTTTTCCGTTTGCTGTGCTCTTAGCTCTGTTCCATTCATACTTTGCCTTTTCTGTCAGACTAAAGACTATCCTCACTCAAAGGCTAGGGTCTGTTTTCTAGGTCACTAGGGCTTCTGGGGTGAGGTCAGGGGGAAGTCCTTTAGGCTCCACTTTCTCCAGAGAGGTTTCAGGACCCAGAGTCCTCCAGTTCCTGTGACATGCCCTGTCTGTTTACCAGGAGGCCAGGTGCTTCTGAGCATCTTCAAGATGAAGGTTCCAGGAACCTGTGGGACCTTTCACAGTTTCACCAAGCTCTTCATCCTGCACTGAGCATGTCGTGGGGCAGAGAGGAGGACATGGGTAGAGCGACTGAGCACAGGAGAAGGACCTAGGCAGCTTCAGAAGAAAGGAGCGCCAACGTGGCGTCCTACTGGGGAGCTATCCCTCCTTGCTTGTGCCACGCTGATATGCAGCAGAGCTAGGTCAAGGGCCCTAAAGACTTCTACTCCAGAGCTTCCCCAACAGCTCAGAGCCCACTCTGTGTAGGTGCCCAGCTGGGCACTTGCTCCTTTTGGCACACCGCCTGCTTGCTGCAGATCTGCAGTGGTTGTGAGCCCATTTTACAGAAAAGGAAACTGGAGTCCTGAGAGTGTAAGTGACTGACCTGGAGTTCTGGAACTAACAGCCCAGGAGGAACTCTAAGCAAGAGGAGCCTGACCCTGAGACTTCCACAGGTCCCAACCATCTCCATTTGGGATGAACGTGACCTTCAGCCGCCTGGCTTCTGCTGTGACATAGAACTAGCAGGCTCTGGCCTTGATGACCGTTCGGTCGGGCAACTTCTGAGAGGTTTCAGGAGTGGACTGACTGGTAACTTGAACTGTCTAAGCTACATCAATCCTGCCACCCTCAGCTCTGTCTCCTTTCCCTGCCTCCCCCTCCCCCTCCCCCTCGCACTGCTGGGAGCCTCAAGGGTTTCCAGAACAAGAGCAGAGCCAGTCATTCATTAATCTTTGTCCCACTTCCAAGAATCTCAACTACACAAGAATTCCTCATTGAACGGCCAGGCATTCTTAGGGAGCGTGTGTATCACCAGGACAGCGAGAGGCTCGACTCTGGGAAGCAGCCGCGATCCAGGCCAGGAAAATAAGTGTGGACTTCAGAGCCAGAAGGAAGTGGATTGGCTCCTCCCGAAGCCCCCTCTTCAGCTGCCCAACCCCCTCTAACCACAGATGAGAACTCGCCTTCTCAGGTCATCCGAGGGCACCAACCAACCCGGTGGCACTCTCTCCAGAGGTGGAGCAGCATCTCATAGAACTGTTGCATGCCTGGGAATATGCACATGTGGGTCTGTGTTCAGTGTGTGCCCACAGTTGTGTTTCCACCCCAGTCACTTTCTGTGTATTTTCCCGTGGTATGGATGACCCATTGCACGAAGAAGTCTCCGTGAGTCACCTGAGGTAGCTGTGAGTAGCAGGCTGCCCCTCTGTGGAGAGGAAGCTCTGTGCTCACCTCCCAGGAGCTCAGCGCGGTAGTATGAGGTAGACTGAGACCAGAGGCTCCAGGGAGCAGGTTCAGTGCAGCCCTCCATTTACATCCAGGAGTCAGAGAAAGAGGATGAGTGCCAAGGGGGAGCGGGAGGATTTGGGGTAGAGAAAAGCAACAAGGACAAAAAGCTCTAGGAGAGTGTGGGAGTTTCCTTAAAGAGACCGTTCCCTCCTGCTTATAACTCAGGCCCCTGAGATGGCTCAGTGGGAAAAGGTGCTTACCATAAGCCTGAGGAGTCTTCAGCGTTGCCCTGAAGGATGTGGCCTCCCTCGTGGTGGGAAGAGAGGACTGACTCCTGTCATTGTACCCTCTCAAGTCAACTCCTGTACTGTTGTGAAAATACCTAGAAGCAGATGAAAACAACCCAACTGTCCCTCAACAGAAGAATGGATAAAGAAATGGATCAGATGGGGGAGTGGAAGGAGAGACAACTGGAATTGGGGTCCATCTCAGGAACAAGTTGGAAAGCTAGTGCAATGGAAACTCCCAGGAATCCACAAGGGTGACTCTAGCCAAGACTCCTAGCGATGAGAGATACAGAGCCTGAACTGGTCATCATCTCCTGCAAGACTTCCAGCAGAGAGATCGGGACACCAACCCAGCCATAAAGCGTTTGACCTACAATTTGTCCTGCTTGGGTAAAGGTGGTGGAACTTGTGGGAGTGTCCAACCAATGACTAGTCCAGCTTGAGACCTATGCCACAAGTGAGAGTCCACACCTGACACTGCCTGGAGGGCCAGGAACCAGAGGCTGGATGCCCAGAGACCTAGGAGAGAACCAAACAAGACTTAAAAAAAGTCAATGAAATGATTCCTAATGATAGTCTACTATACTCATAGATTGGTGTCTAATCCAATCATCATCAGAGAGGCCTCATCCAGCAATTGATGGAAACAGAAGCAGAGACACACAGGGAGTTCAGGGAATCCTGAAGAATTGGGGAAGAAGGATTGTGGGAGCCAGAAGGGTCACGGACACCACAAGAGAACTACCAAATCAACTAACCTGGGTTCATAGGGGCTCACAGAGACTGAGCCAATAATCAGGGAGCATGCATGGGACAGACCTAGGTCTTCCACAGCTGTGCACTCTAGTCTTCTTGTAGGACTCCTGAAAGTGGGAGCAGGGGCTGTCTCTGACTCTTTGGCCTGTTTGTGAGACCATTTTTTCTCCTCCTGGGTTGCCTCATCCTACCTTAATACAAGGAGGGGAGGGTGCCTAATCTTACTGCAACTTGATATTCAATGTTTGATTGATGTCCATGGGCCTGTCATTTTCTGAGGGAAAACTAAGGATGAGTGGATGTGGAGGGGGGTCAGAGGAGGGGGTCAGA
>NW_022196909.1:64257819-64277524 GCF_008632895.1 Mastomys coucha | reverse complement strand
GCAGAGGAGAGGGCAGAGGAGGGGGGCAGAGGAGGGGGCAGAGGAGGGGGACAGAGGAGAGGTTGGGCACTGGGAGGGAAAGAGAGAGGAAACTGTGTTTGGGATATAAAAATAAAAAATAAAAATAAAACACCACTAAAAAAATAGCTTGCAAGCCTATCTCCCTGGGGTTAGAAGGAGTCTGAGTTTTAGTCTCTATTCCTCTCTCTTGACAGTGCAGCCTAACATAAGGCAGGTAACCCCTCTAGTCTTTGCTCTCTCAAATCAAAAGGCAACTAAGACGATGCTCTACAGGCCAATCTGATGGAGGCCACTCCTCAGCTGAGCGTCTCTCTTCCCGGGTGACTCTAGTTTGTGCCAAGTTGACAAAACTAAGCAGAGACACATTCCATCTCGTTAGCGTGGAAATGAACCCTTGTCTTTAATGAGTAGTGAAACTATATGCATACCACAAGATGGATCAATCGATTTATCTATCTACCTATCGAATTTATTATGTGTATGTGTGTGTATGTGGGGTGGGGGTGAGCACACTTATTCTCTCTTCCTTTACTGAGTTCTGAGGACTCGGCTCAGGTTGTCTGGCTTATATAAGCAGATGGCAGGACCCTTGCCCCCTGGGCCATCTCTCAGCAACCCCCAAGAGTAGTTTTAGACTAAACTTAACATATCAGTAAATGTTTGGTTTGTCTGCTTGTTTCATATACCCATAAACCCAAGGTCAGGTAAAAATTTCTCAGGCAAAAGGGGTCAGTGTATATAAAGAGTGTAGTGGCCCAGCACTGGGAAGCCAGGTTAGCCTGGGGCGTTGTGGTCCCCTAAGTGAGGGCGCGGAAAGCCAAGCGGTAGGTTAGAGGGTGCAGTAGAGCGGTAGGTTAGAGGATGCAGTAGTGGTGCCACTTTCAGTTCTAACCACAAGGCTTTCCTTCCAGGAAGTCTGCCCAGGTGGATCCTGTGTCCCAATTGCTCTCCTCTCCCTCCATCCTTCCCAAGTTAGCTTGTACTAATTGAAGCTTGCCAATGAGACCTGCTTTAGAATTAGTCAGTTCAATCCTGACCCCTGACTGTAAGCAGAGGACAGAATTCTCCAAATGTGGGTATTTTAGGGCCACTGTCACTAGAGAACTTACTAAAATTGTCACCTGTTGGGCCTACCTCCAATTCTCCTGCCCTGAGCTGGGGGCAACCCAGCAGCTTGAGCACCAACAGGCTCTTGGAGATTCCAGGTATCCGTGGAGGCCTGAGCATCACTGGGCTTGAGAGTCCGCAGTGGAAGGGGGCTGGGCTTGAGAGGAAGGGGGCGGTTGATACTTCTCTCATCCTACCCTCCTCTGGGTGCCCACCTCTATCAAGGTGAGAGTACTAAGTAGGGCTGCAGAGACGGCTCAGAGGTCCAGAGCACTGCTCAGGAGTCAGACCTCTTGGATTTTCATTCTGTCTCTGAGTGCCTGTCACTCTTCGATATGCAGGTGTCCCTTTCCCAGGCTTCTTGCTCCTAATACAGAGTGTGTTCAAGAAGCTGTGGTTGATTACTTTAATGGCACCTGACACATAGTCAGCCCATAGTAAATATTCTTGTTCCAGGCAAAAAGATCTCTTTGCAATATAGTGGAATTTAACACACACACACACACACACACACACACACACACACACACAAAATGCACACAGCCTAAGAGTTTTATGAACATAACTAACTTCACAGTGGTTTAGGAGGGAGACTGACAGTGTTTATGTTATAGCAGTGCAAACAATTTGAAAGCGGATACTAGACATCTTTACTCTACAAGAGAGGATTTGGGCCAAAAGGCATGGCATTCAGCCCTCCTCCTCATTTCCTTCAGTGCTCGCCAGCAAGTCGACAAATAAGTACCTCTGTTTATCACACTGATAGTGAGTGAGTAGCTGTGTTCCCAAGTTCAGCTCCTAAACCACGCTTCTTTTCACTCTGAAAACCTAAAGATAGCTTCTAAGCCATGAACCCCCGACTCTGGTGGTCCCTAAAGAAGAGAAGACGGCAACCATGACATCTGTCTCCTACTGCTGCGGACCATACTGTTTGGTAGAATGCTCTTCAGTGTGGTCAGTTTTGGGGTGTGTGTGTGTGTGTGTGTGTGTGTGTGTGTGTGTGTGTATTCCCATGCAAGGATATCATTTTCTAAATGTTCTTCTAACCTTTACACACTTAAAAACCAGGGTCTAGGACTGGAGAGCTTTCTCAATTGCTGGAGTGCTTGCTATGCAAACACCAGGGGCTGGGTTCGATCCTCAGCACTCCCACAAAACCCTGTATGTGGTCATGCGTGTTTTCGATCCCAGCTCTGGGAAGACAAGCAGGGCAGATCCCTCAGGCTCAGTGGCCAACCAGCCTAGCCAGTCAGAGAGCCTACTCATTCAGGGTAGATTGAGAGACCCTGTCTCAAGAACAAGGCAAATGGCCATGGGAGAGCAACACCACAAGGTTGATCTCTGGCTTCCACATGCACACACACACACACACACACACACACACACACACACACACACCACATACACTCTCTCTCCTTCCCTACCTCCTTCTCGCCATATATATAAACTAGGACTTACTTTCAATCAGAATGTTTAGTCTTGAGCCAGATAATTTTTGTAGTCTGTGCATGGTAGGGTAGGAAGCTGTCCTGCACATTGTGAAATAACTAGTAGCATCTTGAGCTTGTATACCAGAGATTATAGAACATTCTGTAGTTGTGACAGCTTAAAACATCTCCAGACATTGACCAGTGTCCATTGGGAGTGTGTGTAGGGATGGGGAGGGGAACTCGACATTGAAGCACTCCCTGCTGAGAGCCATGGCAAGCTAAATTCTTCCTATAATAAATGGGGCCTGCTGCATCTTATGCTGCCCCAGAGTTTATCTCTGCAGTGTATTTAAGATTAGGGGACAGGATGTATCCACTGATAAGAAAGATATAGGGTGCCTGCTATCTCCGGGTCACTCTTGACTTCCAAGAAGCAGCTTGTGTGTTGGGTGGATGCAGGCCCCACAAGGCTCGACTCAAGTCCTCTGAAGATAGGCTGCTCTGTGTCCAGATCCTGTTCTGGTCCTCTTGACCCTCCTCATGCAGCAAGAAATCCCATGGGGAATGGCCTTTGGTTTGGGTTTATAAATATTCAACAACTCATTTCTAGTACCAAGTTGGTTTTTTTTTTTTTAAACCGTGTTTAACATTCTTGTCCAAGTGGAAAATTTTGTTCTTTGGAAAGCTTTTCATTCCAGAACCAGGTCAGAGTCCCCAGCAGAACTCGGAGAATGTCCTAGGGAAGTTTCACCATTGAGATTGTACATTGGTGGCCTTGATACGACTGTGGTTGGATTCTGGCCCAAGACTCCTAAGCCCACGAGACAAACAGGGAAAGAGGCTGTACAGTTGGAGGAAGGGCTGTGGACTCTGAGATCAAAATCCTTTTATGGGGGACTGGAGAGATGGGTTAGTGGTTAAGAGAACTCACTGGTTTTCCAGAGTGCTTGAGTTCATTTTTTAGTACCCACATTGGGTAGCTCACAACAGCCTGTAACTCTAGCTCCAGTGAATCTGACACCCTCTTTTGTGCCCCAGGGATTCCTGTTTACGTAAGGCACAGACAGACATACAACTGTGGTTAGTGACATTCTTGGATATCTCTACACAATCACATCTCCATAAGACAACCAGCCTGCCAGTAGGTATAAGGTTGGTTAACTCACAACCCCCATATTCCAGGGACTTGTGACATCTAATTCTTACTCGTGATACCCGTGTCTTGTGGATGACACCAGGGGCCTGCTCATGATAGTCACTCAGGAACCAAGGCTGCTTACACAGATGTTCCTTTGCAAGTGGATGATGGTTGTACCCAAGAAAATGACAGCTTGGCCTGACCTATCTACAAAGGAGGCTGCAGTAACCTCTTCAAGAACATCTGGGCAAATCTAACCTCTGAAGGGCAGAGTTACAAGGTCCTCAAACACCACACTTCCTTTTTCAGTCTAATTTCTGACACTTCTGATGCCCTGTCAGGCCACCTGTCATGAAGATTAAATGAGACAATGTGTGACCTTGTACTGTAAGATTATAGGTGCCCTGATAGGATGATGACAAGGGTCATGTACTGCCCTAATCTACAAATAGATTTGGTGCTCAGTGCCCAGGAAAGAAGGTGAACAGAAAGTTTTCGTTTGCCATTTGAAAACTCTATGCCTCTGAGGACTCTTGAGTTAGTCAGGCTTCTCTAGACGAGCTGAGACAATAGAATCTGCTCTTTACCCATCTGCCTTGGTTAAGGTTCTACTGCTGTGAACAGACACCATGACCAAGGCAACTCTTATTAGGACAACATTTAATTGGGACCAGCTTACAGGTTCAGAGGTTCAGTCCATTATCATCAAGGCAGGAACATGACAGCATCCAGGAAGGCATGGTGCAGGAGGAGCTGAGAGTTCTACATCTTCATGTGAAGGCTACAAGCAGAATACTGGCTTTCAGGCAGCTAGGATGAGGGTCTTAAAGCCCACAACTTCAGAGGAACACCTACTCTAACAGGGCCACACCTACTGCAACAGGACCATACCCTAGGCCAAGCATATACAAACCGTCACACCATCTAGATTTACTTAATGAAATCAGCCTACACAGTGGTGACTGACTGGAGACCCAAAGATGGGCCTATGTTGAAGCTCAGGTAACTTATTCCAAGTCTTCCAATTAGAATACTGATCCAGTGTAAAAGTCCCCTCATAGCAACATCTGGACCGGTGTTTGACCCACATCTGGCCCCATCCATAGCCAAATTGACACACAAAATTAACCATCACAATTTCCTATTTCTACTCTTAGTTTATGGGCAGAATTAGTCATATGGCTGGACTGATATACAGATAGTCAAGACATTTCATCAGCTGCATGCCTGGACCAAGACTTTAGGACTGAGCACCAATAGCCAGCACAAACAACTGTGAACACATTTTATGGTGGGGATGAGAGGATGTGTCCGTCCATGGCCTTTTGTTGTTTTACTGTCTCAGCACTTTCTGCTAAGCCAAAGTGGAAATGATCGTGGATGTAGATCCACGTGCCCAAGTCATAGGGAGAGTTAGAGAAAGGGACCTATGAGCATGTGGCCTGGCCTCCTCAGAGACTAAACACAAATGCTGTTATTGACACCTCCCTCCCTCTTTGTTAGTTTTTAAATGTGTATGTATGGGTATGTGCATGTGTGTATGTGCACATGTGCATGCATACATTTCCCATGCCAGTGGAGGCCAGAGGTTAAGGAATCTTCCTTAATTTTCTTCCAACTTTTTTTTTTATTTTTGAGACAGAGTGTTTCAGTGAACTTGAGGTCATCCATTCAGCTAGACTAACTAGCCAGAGAGCTCTAAGCATCCTCCTGTCTCTGCCTCCTCAGCACTAGAATTATAAGCACAGTTACCTTATGTAGCTCATATGTGTGTCAGGGGATTTGAACTCAGGGCCTTATGCTTGTGGGGCAAGCATGCTACTTACTAATCTGGATCCCCAGGCCTGTCACTGCTCTTGGCCTTATTGCATGTTTTCTCTATCCTGTGCTGCATTTAGAATCATCTGTCCCACTTCTGCCACTCAAGAACCTCCTGAAAATTTATGGAGTCCCATGACTCCCTTTTGATATCGTCCTGTTCCACTGTGTGCTTTTTGGATTCAGGGCCAGCTGTCCTTTTGCCACCATCTCATTCTGAGTTTTTTGACAAGTCCCTTCCCAGTCTGGGCTCTGGTTTTCCTGGCTCTCTCGAGTGGAGCTGATGCACTATATTCTCGGAAGTCCCTTCTGGCTCTGACATCTTACACACAGTTGCTCCACACCCTCTTCCAGTGGCAACGCTGTGCACTACTGCCTGTTTGAGTCCAGCTGGAGTTTGGTGACAAAATTTTCCTCCAGGAGTCTTGAAGGATCATTCTGGGCCCTGCAGCAGGCACTGGCAAAGAGGTCCTGTGCTACATATCAGCTGGAAAGCATCCTCCCAGCCTGATGGACTTCTGCCTGGCTAAAAGGGAAGCAGACAGTCGAGCTGGGGAGGCATACAGAGGGCAGAGGCCAGGGGCCAGAACAGCCTGGTCTAGCTACAAACAAGGGCGGAGAACCTAGTCAGCTCTTTGAAGCTCTCTCACTAAACCAAAGGCCAGAGTTGCTCGGACCTCAGACACTGTATCTACCCCTAGAACATTTGTATCTGTCGACTCTGATACCCACCTAGACAGCCTGTTAGGAAGTTCAAAAGAGAAGCTATATGAGTAGATTCTGAAAATATGTACACATTCAAACAACAATAATAGTGACTAGTACTATTACCATTATTATTATTATTATTATTATTATTATTATTACTACTACTACTATTATTATTACCATCATACTTGCCTTATGCCACAAATTCCTGGTGCTAGATAGAAGTCTGGAATAGAAGAGTGCATGAACATGAAATTAACTAGCATCTAGAGTGATGTCAGTTTGTTTGAACAGCAAACTCTGGGTGTTGTCTCCATCAGTTCTATAATAAATTGCCAGGGTAGTGACCTTAACAAGCATGCATGGAAGCCCGAGTAGAAGGGGGCTGCAGATCTGGTGAGGGTTGGTTTCCCAATTCGTTGGCAGCTACACTCATACTGTGTCCTTACATGGTCCAAAACATACAGTAGCTCTCTGAGATCTCTCTTATAGGGACATTGATTCCATTTGTGGTGAGCCTGCCTTTGAGAGCGACTCACCTCCCAAGGCCTTTCTCTGAGGTAAATCATATTGTGAACTAAGCTGAGTTTGAGGGAGCCACAGACATCCAAACCACAGTACAGGGGAAGCCTGGGGGACCAGAGAAGGGAACAGTTGATCCCTTGTAGAGAGCAGAGGGCACCATCATGGCAGGGATTATCCTGGGCAGCCTGGTTTTGAAATTGCCCAGGTTCTTGAAGGAAGAGGACCGAGTAACCCTGGCAGGCCTGAGATCTCTGATCCTCCGATGTTAATGCTGAGTCCAGTGTAAAGAAAAGCTGGGAGCTGGATGAGGTGAGGTGGAGTGTAGGTAAGATGTGGATAAAGGGTCTCAAATAGCTTATAGAATTTAGAAAACTAAACATTTAAATTAGTAAGTTTTTATTTCCATTTTGTCTGAAAGCAAATGTGCTTGTTTTAATTTTATTTAAAAACTGCCTCTGGGGGTGGTAGAGAGTTGCTTCAGTGCTAGTGCTTGCTGCTCTTGCGCAGGGCCTAAGTTTGGTTTACAGCAGCCTCGTTGGGTGGCTCATAGTCACCTGTAAGTCTGGTTCCAAGGGATCAGATGCCCTCTTCTGGCCTTTGTGGGAACTGCACTCAGGAACAGGCACATGCATACACACATGTGGGGGGAGGGGGAGGGGTGAGGGGAGAGAGAGAGAGAGAGAGAGAGAGAGAGAGAGAGAGAGAGAGAGAGAGAGAGAGAGAGAGAGAAAGAGAGAGAGAGAGAGAGAAAGAGACTTGTCTTCAGACCCTTAGGGGAGGAGGCTGAAGGTAACTAGACAGAATGATGGAGCAAGGGCTTTCCTTTCACTTTGAATTCATACTGCCTGCCTCCATCTTCTCTGCCTGATCTCTGCGTTGTTTGTGATACCTGGACAGGAGATATGAGGTGAAACCTTTAGTTTTTTTTTTCTCTTTATAAAGAATAACTGCCCCTTATCAAACGTAGATCATGCAGATTATTACAAAGAAGGGGGACAAACTCAAAATTAAGCCAGTTCCGTCTTTTGTGTGGGTGGGTGTGAGTACGGGAGGGCGGGACGTTTCCTTCCAATGGGCATTGGAAAGCAGGGCCCCTGTGTTGAAGGTCACCTGCTCTGACCCTTAAACCGATCCTAAGACAGACATGGGGAGGCTTCCCTGGACTCGTCCAAGGGGATGAGAGACTGATTCCCATCCAGTCTAATCCGGACCTTGCCACTCGTTATCCAAGAGACAGCGATTTCCTCTGCTGGGAGCCACAGCGGCAGTGGCTGGAGGGACCTGTCAGTGGCTACCTTCCTCCCTGCATACAGTGAACTGCTCGCGTTTGTTCTGGGCTATCTCATTGCTCTCTGGGTGGATCCAGCCCTGCACTAAAGCTGGCCTTGACAAAGGGACCTTCCACCTCCATGTCCTGTGAGTCTGGAGGATAGATATGCTTCTCACAGTAGAGACCAGGCTCCTCTCCAGTGTATGTGTGTGTGTGCGTGCATGTCTCTGTGTGTGCGTGTGTGTGTTTGTATGTGTGTGTGCATGTGTGTCTGTGTGTGCATGCATGTGTGTCTGTGTGTGTGCATGTGTTTGTGTGTGTGCGCGCATGCGTGCGTGTGTGTCTATGTGTGTGCGTGCATGCGTGTCTGTATGTGTGTGTGCATGTGTGTGTTTGTTTGTGTGCGTGCGTGTGTGTCTGTGTGTGTGCGCGTCTGTGTGTCTGTGTGGGTGTGCATGCGTGCATGTGTCTGTGTGTGCATGTGTGTGTCTGTGTGTGCGTGTATGTGTGCATGTGTGTGTGAGTCTGTGTGTGCGTGTCTGTGTGTGTGCGTGTGTGTCTGTGTGTGCATGCATGTGTGCATGTGTGCGTGTGTGTCTATGTGTGTGCATGTGTGTCTGTGTGTGTGCATGTGTGTCTGTGTGTGTGCGTGTGTGTCTGTGTGTGTGTTTGTGTGTGTGCATGCGTGCCTGCATGCATGTGCATCTGTGTGCGTGCATGTGTGCCTGTGTGTGCGTGTGTGTCTGTGTGTGTATCTGTGCGTGTGTGTGCGTGTGTGTCTGTGTGTGTGCGTGTGTGTGTCTCTGTGTGTGTGTGCATGCGTGTCTGTGTGTGTGTGTGCTTGTGTGTGTGTCTGTGTGTGTGCATGTGTGTGTGTCTGTGTGTGTGTGTCTGTGTGTGTGTCTGTGTCTGTGCGTGTGTGCGCATGTGTGAGGGCCGGTGCTGCTCAGTACTTTCCCCTGAAGAATACTGTCTCATCTTCCCTCATTCTTCCTCTCCTTCTTACCTTTCTTCCTTCCCTCCCTACCCTCCCCCTCTTCCTTTCCCTTCCTTCCTTTATTCCTTGTGTCTTGCTCATCCAGAATGTCTCAGGGAGACTGTCTCTTTAAGAGAGGCAGCTATGAGCTATGCACTCTGGGACTCTAATAGTTAGTCCTGCTTCTCCTGCTGATAGGCAGTTCTGCTGGGTTACAACTGGGACCCTCCTGAGCTCAATCGGGGTCCAGAATGTCTAAAGGAAAGAGTCACTTCCAATGATCTGCATACCCCCAGGACTACCTGCCTGAAGCCCCTTGGTAGCTGGGCCTTGGCTTTGGGCCCTCATAGACTCAGACCCGTTGTTGAGGGTTGAGATCTGGAGCTCAAATAAAGGAAGTTGGAAAGTAGCTGGATGTGTTCAGTGAGTAGGAAAGACTTGCTGCCTCCTGTCCCTTGACTAAGGATTTCAGAGTGCAGATCGGGGGTTTGTTGTCGTGATTCTTGATGGAGGAATGGGATGGGCAGATGTGACAGGGAGAGGGGGTGGGGCTGGGGTTCCCTTGCATGTGGGGATTAACCTCAGCTCCCCTCCCATTTGTCATTCTTGAGGCATGAAGTTGAAGTTTGCCATTTGGATCAAGCTGGAGCCAGTCCGGAGACTGGTGATCAGGAGGGGCAGATGGCAGCCCTTCCTCCTTCAAAATGAAGTGCAGCCAGTGTGGGCTTCGGGGTTCTTTGTGAAAATGCCCTAATGGAGCAACATCTCTAGGCCCTGGGCAAAGAGCAGAACCTGGGGGATCTGCTATCCAGTGAGAGTTGCCTGTCTCAGCAGGGGATCTGAGCCAAGCCCTCTGCCTCCTGGCACGGGAGCAGACCAGCCTGCACCCTAGGTCCATGTTGTCCTCTTGGACCGAAGCAAGCTGTCCCTGGACCACAACACACAGTGCCATAGTGGGAGGTGGCAAATCTGCCAAGAGCGGGGAAGAATGGGGAGCCTGTTACTGTGGAGGCCTGGGAACATGGC
Source organism: Mastomys coucha (assembly GCF_008632895.1). NCBI lineage: Eukaryota > Metazoa > Chordata > Mammalia > Rodentia > Muridae > Mastomys > Mastomys coucha. The sequence goes on along the minus strand of NW_022196909.1, from coordinate 64,267,505 downwards.
CTCAGGCGGAGGCCTGGGTCACCAGAGCTGGCATGGGAACACATGGGCAAAAGGTCCAGGTCCATGCTGGGAGAACGGGAGTGAGCCAGCACCCCACAGTGCAAAGCAAATGGTCCTCTAACCCCATGTCCTCAGGCATGGGCATAGGTGTAGCTGATCTCAAATGCCCTGACAGACCTATGCACGCATTCCTGAGGAAGCCTGAGTCCTTGGGCCTCCAGTGGAGACCAGAGCTTCTCCTTCAGGGAAGGTCTTTGCTGAAATCTAAGTTCTTCTTTGGGCCAGAGTCTGAATAGAGGATTTGGTGAAACAAAAAATGCCAGGAAACACTGGAGATAATGTGGGGATCTGGATTTCTATCGGGGATGGGGAGGATAAGGCCATATCCACAGAGTCACAATGGTCAGCACCATTTATTGTGTACCTTGAAGGCACTGGTGACTGTGCCAAGGGCTTATCTACTCTTTAAATGCTGTAGAATTCGTGTGTGTGTGTGTGTGTGTGTGTGTGTGTGTGTGTGTGTGTCTGTGTGTGTTTTCAGGTGCACAATGCATGCATGCATGTGGAGGCCAGAGATCAACCTTAGATATTTCTCGTGTACCATCTACCTTATTTATTGAGATATGGTGTCTCTGTGGCCTGCAGCTTGCTGATTCTTGACCAGACAAGATTGACTGGTCAAGTCTCAGAGACTCTCCTGTCTCCACTTCCATAGCACTGGGGTTAGAGGACCTTCTACTGCACTAGCCATTTGAGTGTGAGTTCTTGGGACCATAGGAGTTTATGATAAAGGGCTCTCTTATGAACCAAGTGATTTTCCAGCCTCCATCCAAAGAAATTATTTGAGTCATGAATAGTTGTATGAATTTTACAGAAACTGAAGCTCAGCAGTTGAGGATCATGCCTCCTCAGAGCTGGAAATTCACAAATGAGACTTGGATATCTTCATCCTCCCCTTCTGTCATCCAGTCATTTCCTAATCACCTCATCTATCCATTCCCTCATCTATCCATTCCCTCATCTATCCATCTCCTCATTTCCTCATCCCTCATCCCCTCATCTCTTCATCCCTCATCCCCTCATTCCTCATCCCCTTACTCCCTCATTTCTCACTCCTCATCCTCTCATCCTCTTATCCCTTCATGCCCTATACCCTCATCCCCTCATCCCTTCATCCCTCATCCCCTCATTCCTCATCCCTCATAACCTCATCCTTTCATCCCATTATCCCCCATTCCCTGATCCATCCATTCCCTAATCACCTCATCCATCCCCCTTCCCCTCATCCTCCATCCATCCATTTTATCCGTTTATTTAACTAAGTTGAACTAATGGCTTTCATGTGTTAGCCATGTGGTAGTCACCAAAGAACAGCAGGGACAAAAGCTGTGAAGGGCTCAGGGGAGCGTAACTGCACAGTCTACATGTCGACCTGCATCCACTGTCTTTGGCACTATGCTCAGAGAGCCGTGTGTGTGTGTGTGTGTGTGTGTGTGTGTGTGTGTGTGTGTGTGTGTGTGTGTGAATGTTCTTCTCAAGGTCTGAGAAGGTGTGGGAGAATGTTTTCTTCCTTGACAGATGCTACATTGTGTTTTAGTGATTATCTGAAAGTTCTGCCTGGGCGGCCAGCACAGAGCCTGCTACTGGCATCAGAACTTTTGCTGCTGTTGTTCCAGAGTGTTTGTGATCAAGTGGGTATACTGTGTGGTCTCTTAAAATGACAGTGTTTAACATCTGGAAGCTCTGTGTCTTTAACTGGAGTCTTAGTGGGAGCCCAAAGGACCAGAGGTGACTCAGAAAGGCTGCTGGGGGGGTGGTGGTGGTGGTACAGCATCCCCCCAACTGAGCAGACTGGGCTGGGCTGAGCAGAAAGAGCTATGAAGAGGCCAGAGACTCAGAGACAAGCAAACAGGTCAGGAAAGATGACCTTGAATCTGAGACAAGGTGTCGTGTATGTGTGCTTCGAATACTGCCCCTCTGACCTCCACAAATCTTTACACCTTCCTGGGTGGGCCTTTGCAGAGAGACACTGTGTGCTGGGGTTAGAGAGGGCCTCATGCCTCCCAGAACCCTGGCATCTCGGAGAGCAGTGTCTCCGCCCCGTATGCCACCTACCCAGCTTTCCCAAATCCTAGCTTCTTTCAGGACCTTATCAATGGGTGACATGGTCTTAGTGCCAACCTCACTGTAGGGAGCCATGGCTATGACTCAGCCCAGATATCTGGAATGACTAACCCTAACCATCCAGAGTGAGTCTAGGGCTGACCTGTTCTTTGGACCTTTAACTGGGGCTGGGCACACAGAACCCTGTTTGGATGGGAGACGTTGCCAGTCCAGCAGGCAGGAAGCTCAGAGCTTACTGCTTCTCTTCCTTATCCATGTCTTAGCCTTGAAGTGATGTGGCTTGTGGTCAGCCCCCTTCTCTATGTATTCCATTGTGTCTGCACGCTCAGCTGGTCTGGGGTCTCTTGTCCGTCCAACCCCTGGGGATCTGCCAAAATCTACTGCCGAGGTCCTGAGAATAAAAGCTTTGGCTTTGAGGGCCACAAGTTTCATGTCTCACACCTCAGTTCTGTTCTTGGCCTTAAAGCAGCCATGATCTGTAAACAAGCCAGTGTGGCTAAGTTCTAGTGAGAGTGGGGTTGCAAAGGCAGTCAGGGTCAAGGTTGGCTTAGGGACCTCCATAGACTAACCCTGGATGGACTCAGGCCCAAGAAGCCCATTGCTGGTTCCCATGGTACATCTTGTGCCTGTATGAGCTGGGACCCCCCTTTTTTCCCCTGCCCTCCATTTCTCTTCCCCTTCCTTTTCCCTTCTCTCCTGCCTCCTTTCTTCCTCATCCCCTCCTCTCCCTCTCCCTCTCTCCCCTCTTTCCTGCTCTTCTATTTTCTCCTCTATCCAGGATCATAGGTAGTCCAAGCTGTCCCCCAAAGTGCTATGTAGCCAAGGATGACCCTGAACGGATCTTCTTGCCTCTCTATTCCCAAGTAGTGGGATAACAGGTTGCTGCCAGCAAGCCCTGTTTTTGTTGGTGCTGGAGATCAAATGTGAGGTTTCTCTCCTGCTAGATAAGCAGTCTGTCCACTAAACTACTTCCCACCCCACCCCCACACATGGCGAGGTTTCTCCTCTCTTTCTTGCCTTCTAGCCTTTGCTTATGGACTCTCCTTCACCAGGAGCATCCCCCCCCCCACCTCTGTGCTACCTGCTCCTGCTCTTGAGTTTGACCCCATCTCCAGGTCAAATGCTTCCTCTTACATCCTGCTGTGATCTTCATCATCTTAATCCCCACCAACACATCTTCCCCTTTCCTGAGACTTACCTTCAGCCCTGTTATCTCCATCTTAATGAGTTATACCTGACTTTGTTTCAAGGGCAGGAATCAGTGGAACTTGTCTTATCTGCTGCACACCCACGAGAGACGTGTCAGAGGAAATGCTAGAGGCCTCTCCATCCTCCTGTGAGAGAGCCAGTGCTGCAGAAGGGGCCTTGTGGGACCCAGCTGTGCCCAGGATCACCTGTTTGACAGTCTGGGTAAATCCATGGCTGGTTTTGTAACCTGAGCTGGCGCCAGCTCCTACTCCCTGAGATCAAATGTCCTTGTTTGTTTTGACATCCCTTGTGGAGGGCTGGACGATCTAGATTTCAAAGTAACATATATTTTTTTTCTTAGCAGCTACTGAAGGCCAGGCCCCTGCCAGCTTCTAGCCCCCTGTGTTAGTGTTTTCAGTTAATTAAGAAAACAAAACTTGGTCCCTAACTGAGACGGTGTGGCAGATGGAAATAGAGGAGCCTGTGTTCATGTCCAGTGCAGGAGAGGAGGGCCAACAGCTGCAGGAGGGGGACAAGCTGAAGGAAGGCATGCGTTAGACCTGAGACCGAGGGCACCTCAGATGCCCTCTCAGAGGGAGAAGGTTCCAGCAACTCAGAGTTGGGAGGAAACGCCAAAAAAGTCCAGAGCTCAGCTTCTGCCCTTCCTGCCACATCCGGGTTACATCTGGACTTGGTGCAGGTGGCGAGAAGCCACTTGGAAGACAACGGTGAGACAAAAGCTGTCTTAAGACCATGGGTTTGTCCCCAAGCCTGGTCATCCCTGCTTCCTGCTGCTAGAGGATAGTGGTGAAAGGTGACTCCGGGGTGACTTTGGAGTCCCAGACAACTGACCTGTCCTTGTGGAATGGTGCCCTGCTCGGCAATGCAGCTCTCCCCCGCATCAGCTGTCATTCAGTTTTTAAAAGAGTTCATTGCTGTGGTGCAAGGAGCAGAGCTCTGTCTTGGGGGCTTTTTCTTGGTTGAGATGGGTGCTCACAGCACATCTCCCCTACCGCCTGCTCACCACTCAGCAGTGCTGGGGAAGATATGTGGACTCCTGGCTTCAAAAAGGACATTTGAGATGAGGATCCAAAGTTACAGTTGGTTCCTCGGGTGCTAGAGGCTGTCTTCTGAGGAGAAAGGCACCATAGCTGGGCCTTAGCTGGGCTGGTTCCTAGGGTGCTAGAGGCTGTCTTCTGAGGAGAGAGGCACCATAGCTGGGCCTTAGCTGGACTGGTTCCTCGGGTGCTAGAGGCTGTCTTCTGAGGAGAGAGGCACCATAGCTGGGCCTTAGCTGGGCTGGTTCCTCGGGTGCTAGAGGCTGTCTTCTGAGGAGAGAGGCACCATAGCTGGGCCTTAGCTGGGCTGGTTCCTCGGGTGCTAGAGGCTGTCTTCTGAGGAGAGAGGCACCATAGTTGGGCCTTAGCTGGGCTCCTGATACCTGAGGAAAACCGTTTCTAGTAAATCTTGGCTAAGAGTTGGGGAAATTTTAAAATTTGTTTTAGAGACAGTCTCATTGTGCAGCCCAGGCTAGCCTGGGGAGTAAAGGGGATGTCTATTCAACCGGGACTCTTTTCTGATCTGCCTCTGCTTCCCAAGTGCTGGACCTACACAGAGACAGACCTCCACCTCCAAGTGAAGTTTATGGAGCAGGCTCTATACCCATTAAGCTACATCCCCAGACTGTACTCTGTAGCCAGGCTAGCCTGGAACTCACTATGTACCTCAGGCTGGCCTTGAATTCATGGTCACTCTCCAACTTCAGCTCCCAAATGCTACAATGGCAGGCATGAGCTGCCACACCTGGCTTTAATTTTTCTGTTTGAATTGCATTTTTGTAATTGTTTCCATTGCATGCACAATCTCTAGTAGAAGCTGAAAGGAAACCAAGAACCATCCAGAACTTGTCTGTTACTGCTGTAGCTCCAGAGAGTTCAGCACTGCGCTACAGGGGGTGTACTTGCTTGTACACACAGCTCTGTCAAGCCTTTGCTGCGGGTCCCAGGTAGGACAAGGGACCTGCCTCCGGAGCCCCAGTTTCCTTGCTTGTACTATGGACTTAATGATCATAGGCATCCTTTTTCTTAGCAGTAATGGTGACAGGACCATTTCAGAGAAAGAAAGAGCTGAGCCCTCACCTAAGTTGAGAACAGGATTCTAAGAGGGGAAATGTTCTCCCCCCTTCACATTTTTTGCCTGAACGTAAAATCTTTTAATGAGAAATCTAGAAGATCTCAGAGCTAGTGTCAGAGTCTCAGAAGAGGGATCCCCCACCCCCACCCCAACGCCCCCCCCCCTGCCATGATGACTCTTCAGCCCCTGTACATGCCGCCACCACATCTGGCATGCGACCAAGTCTCAGTAGATACTGATTGAATGGAGGAATGTGAGGGAGCTGCCCAAATGGCATGGTGTGGTTCCAGTTTCCACTTCCTCCCTTGGGGTGTCCAGGCCTGATGCATGCCGGGAGGGTGCGTGCGAGTGGAGGAAGAGTATAGCGCAGTCTGGAGTGGGTGGGTAGGCAGAATCTTGGGGTGGGGGTGGCGTGGGATGTCTTCTCCATAGATTTCAGTGCTTCAGCTCTTTTAGAAAACAACTCTTTCAGACGATACTCAACAAAACAGCTTGTGCACATATACTTTTTTCAGGGTGAATCAAGGGCTATATATATGACCCTTGGAGAGCAGAAAGGGATTCTTGTTAGGGTAAAGTTTCATTGGCTGAAGTTAAGGTTCTAAGGATACCTCATTTGCATGGAGAGCCTTTCCAGGAAGTTGAACCTGTAATCCCTCCCCCATCTCCCCCCCCCCCAATGATTACGTGACATTCCTCAGGTAGAAGTTGGGGGTCAGACTCCCCAGATCAGGCAGAGAAGAAGAAGCCCTGATAAGAGAAGGGAGTCCTCCATTTTACACTGAGCTCAGGAAAGCTGTCTGGACGTGGTAGACTGCAACCTCAGTAGCGAGGTGTAGCAGCATGGAGGCCTGATGACTTTTCAGTGTGAGGCTGCAAGCAGCTGGCGTTTGGATCAGTTAATCATAGGCCACCTTCGTGGGATGGTGTATGAACAGGCCGCTCGAACCGACATCACCCTTCTCATACTGTGATCCATGCAGGAACCCAGGCTGGGAACTGGGATATCTCTCATGGGTTCCAGACTGCTCTGGGTAGCAAACGCTGCATGCGGTTTTTGTGTAGATGCTATCCACATATCTTAGTGCTGCCTTTCTGTTCTTGTCCATTGTCTATGGTAGTGTGCGATCCTGCAGCTGTGCACAGTGTGGTGGATGAAGTGTGACTGTGTGTGTGTCGAGGGGCGCGGGGGATGCCTGTGCTGGAGGCTGAGAGATGCCTTGTCTGATACTCAGTGAGGAGTCATCCCCTCTGAAGCTTTTAATACTTCACTAGAAGTCTAGGCAGTAGGAACTTTGGGGACTGCCAGTGGGATATGACAAGATCAGGAGTTGTTTGGGTCCTGCAGAGAATTTGTTTATCCCTTGGCACACTGAGGTGCACTTTCTGAGGATCTGGTGCATGTGACTCTAGTCCCGTTCTAGTTCTTGAGTTGGCAAGCATCCCAGCTGCGTCCTGAGACAGCCTATTGTGCAGAGGCATTCAGGGTCTCTTACTGTACTATCCTCCGTGCTGTCGCTGCTTTGCAGGAGCCTCCTGCGGTTGCCCTTCTGCAGTACCTCACACTTCCTCCTTCCCAGATTGACTTACATGCCATCTACCCATGCTAGCTCACATTGCATTCCACGGAGCATTCAAAGCCCTTGCTGTCCCTCCTGTCTGCCTTCCGGGAGAGTGCGTGCAGTGGATTGCCACTTCTGTCTCCGTACTGTGTCCAATGCCTGGCTCAGAGACAGGGCATCTGAGCTGGGTGCCTGGGGGACCAATGCTGGGTTTTCTCCATTTGTCTGTGGTGATGCCTGTTGTCACATCTCTTCCTAGTCCCTCCAGAGAGAGGGATGAATGCTCGGGGAAGTTGCTGATAGACTAGAACTTTCTGAGAAGCTAACGAGAAGCCCCTGGTGGGAGAGGTAGGTTTTGTGACTTGGTCATTAGAGGCTCCTTTGCCCTTGGACTCTCAGCCCTCCCAAGCTAGCGGGGGAAGGGGACTCCAGGGCGATGGAAGGTGGTTTCTGAAGGAGACTCTCCATGTGCTGAGGCCTGTAATCTTCCTTTCTCTGAGTGAGGACATAATGATGTCGGAGGGAAATAGACCTGCCTCTGTAGCCCTCTGGCTCAGGCAGCCCAGCTGAGCGGGAGGGAGAGCAGGCCGCCTGGGAATAGCTGGGAAGCATGTCCAGACCTTAGGTCTACATCCTCCGAGGCCAGGATGTGGCGTGGGACCCAGGCAGGCAGAAGTTCCCACCGCTTAGCTTGAGAGCTCCTAAATCCTCCAGACCCAGGCAGCATCTCTCAGCCAGAGGGTGGGGGAGACTCACCAGGACCAGGACAGCTCTGCAGTCACACACCTCTGACATTTTTCTTCTACCTGGACAGCTGCCAGGGGCCCAGCAGCCCCTTGCCCTGATTTGGGGTGAGAAGAGTCAGAGATTAACCCTGTCAGGCCCTGCCTAAGTCAGCATAACACTGACCCTCTCTACTCAGCAGTTGCCTGCTCACCACATACCAAGGATTTGAGCAAGTGCATCCACACATATCGTATAACATAGTTGCCTCATTTAGGTACGGGTAGAGACATCAGATGAGTTAACTGGGGCATGGGTATCACTTGTCTTAGCTTAGACTGTTGCTGAGTTAAGTTTCATATATTAGTCTGTATCTCAAAGGCCTGTCATGTGCTAGGCAGTGCTTCTACTCACTTTGGACAGCAATGAAAGCTGAGAAAAAGGCCCCATGCTGGTTATATGTACAGGGACACATGCCTGGGCTTTCCTCAGCATCCCTGAATAGGCTGAATAGGCTGTATCAGGTTGGATCCCTGGGTTTTTGAGGGTGGACTTGCTGATGAAGAGAGATGATAAATGCATGAGCTATATGGTTTTTCAAGTGTGTGGAAAATGGAGAGATGAGAGGTTGACAGAGCTGGGTAAGAGGAACTATGAGGAGCCTCTCTGACCTTGCAGATGGTGTATGCTGTTAAGTACACTGTGATGGGTAATCATGGCTGTCACTGTGACTACATTGAGAGGCACCTAGAAACTGGTGGGTGTGGCATAGCTCTGGGTGTGCCCCTGAGGGTCTTTCTAAAGTGATTTAACTAGAATTTAGGCTAGAATCACCCTGAATGGAAGCAGTGACATATCAAAGGGCGGGATTCCAGATGGGATAAAAGGTGAAAAGGAGAAAGGCAAAGGCCCAGGCATCCTCTCTATTTCCTGGCTGGCAGGCTGAGAGCCGTTCTGTTCCACCATGCTTTCTCCACATTATGCTCGGAACCCTCTGAGAGTATGAGCCAAAACAAATCCTTCCTTAAGCTGCCTCTCTTAGATATTTGTTATGGGATGAATATCTCTCATGCACACATGCATGTACACACATACATACGCGCACACGCACACACGCGTGCATCAACTTGGTGTTCATAAGGTGCCGGGTACTTCCCCAGTGGCTACATGTAACTCACTCCTCCCCACAGTTAGCTGTTGAGGCAGATTATATTATTGTTTTAGTTTCTGAATTGGGGAAACTAAGGGTATTTGCCACTTTTCTCATTAGCGTGACAAGTTAGTCAACACAAGCAACTCAAGGAAGGAAAGGCTTGTCTTTGCCCCAAGCTTCAAAAGGACTTTCAGTCCACCAAAGCAAGAAAGGCCACTGACAACTAGGACGTCACAGAGATGTTTCTCCACATGGGACAGGATGCAGAGAAAGGCTAGAAGCAAGTGGTCATAGTCTTTAAACTTCTTTCCCTGGCATCTCACCAGCATGGCAAAGGCCCTATAACTTTTCAAATCTCACCACAGGTTTGTAATCAAGTGTTCAAAAGGTATGCCTGTGGGAGTCACTTCCAGACTCATATTATACCACAGAGACATAGAGAAGTAAACTGGCTTGCCAAACATGTCACAGATAAGAAGTGGCACAGGGGCCAGAATGCAGGTCCCCTGACCCCTGTGTTCTACCTTTTGACTAAGAGCCTCTTCCTAAGTCACTGGAAGAGTAAGTAGGTAGAAGGCTTCTAAGACCTCACCTGGGCTGGGCAATATTGATGCATTTGGATAGCTGTGTGGTAGCAGAATTGATACAGATGTTCACTGGTGCATGACTGGACATTCACTGACATTCACCAATGGGTTGAAAAAAGATCAGATCCCTGGACTTTTGAAGGTGGGCCTGAGAGCTGGTGATAAATGAGCTGAGGGCTCCCTGGTATATCCAGGGCCTCGGCACACCTATGAAGG
>NW_022196909.1:64237573-64257801 GCF_008632895.1 Mastomys coucha | reverse complement strand
CTGGTGATAAATGAGCTGAGGGCTCCCTGGTATATCCAGGGCCTCGGCACACCTATGAAGGGAGGGCTCAATGCTCAGCTTCTCCTCTGAGAGGTGAGGGCTAGATGGCAGCCTCAGCAAATGGCTTCTTGCTATTTGCTATTGACAGAGCAGTGTTGCTCTGGGACAGAATGTCTCCCAGTTTTGTGTATATCTGTGTGTGTCTGTGTGTGTGTGTGTGCACACGGCACGTGTGTGTATCCTTTCTGTAGACCATGTGCTTTACCTGAAACTTTCCAAGGCATTGGTCTATTTTCAATGATGCCACCCTGAATTTTGGCCACTTACTGTGTTTCTTTCTAATGCATGAGAACAAGTTCATCCTGCAGATCACCTCTTACCCTAATTCTCATCTCCTAAGCTATATTCTGATCTCTTCTCCTTCAACTGCCCTCAAATGAACTCCCAGTTTAGATGTAAAAGAAGGGAAAATTAAGGGAGAACAACTTCTTGTTTTCTCTGGGGCAAATGTTATTGGGGAATATTTTCCTCTTAGAATTCATCTAATCTGGCGTGTGTTCTGACTGCTGAATTTCCACTTGTGACTGATGAGTTCCTGACCAGCTATAACCTGCCATACCTGCATTTTGTTAAAGAATCAGAGTTACCTTCCCAAAGACTTATAGTGAGTTTCATGGTGGAGCCAAGAAAGTATCTAAGGATCTAGATTCTTAACCCTATCGCATTGCTGAGACTTCAAAGGAGTCTTGGGCACAGGTTCTTTAGCTGGCTTCTAGTGATCTGCAGTTATGCCTAAAAGAGTGTATTAGAGGCCCTCAGAAGGAAGGCTGCTGGCTCCCATTGGCTGTTGGCCATTGGCTTAACCAGGAATAAATATAAGGACCCACTGTGTGTGTTGGTGGTGGGCTCTGAATTCCCCTTGCATCTCAGGGATGCAAGCACAGCATCTGTCTTTGTCCTTTCAGTTGGAAAATGATTTCCTGGTTGGGTGACTGTACTAGACAGAAGTGATAACATCCTGCTTCATATTTTTAGCTTTTATTATACCATTAACCTCATGTTATTGATGTTAAAACATTAAATCTAAATGAAACGAAAGAGGAAACTCCAAACAGGCACACCATAGGCATCTGGGTGCACGTGACATGTTCATTCTCTGTCTGTCTGTCTGTCTGTCTGTCTCTCTCTCTCTCTCTTTCTCCCTCTCTCTCTTTCTGTCTCTCTCTCTCTCTCTGTCTCTGTCTCTCTCTCTCTGTCTGTCTCTCTCTCTCTCTCTGTCTCTCTCTCTGTCTCTCTCTCTCTCTGTCTGTCTCTCTCTGTCTCTCTCTGTCTCTCTGTCTGTCTCTCTCTCTCTGTCTCTCTCTCTCTCTGTCTCTCTCTCTCTCTGTCTGTCTCTCTCTCTCTCTCTCTTTCTCTCTCCTCTCTCTCTCTCTGTCTCTCTGTCTCTCTCTCTGTCTCTTTGACTCTCTCTCTGTCTCTGTCTCTGTCTCTCTCTCTCTCTCTCTCTCTCTCTCTGTCTCTCTCTCTCTCTCTCTCTCTCTCTCTCTCTCTCTCTCTCTCTTTCTCAGTAGAAGGGACATTCTGAGATAGAGGCTGATGGGAGGGAAGGAAGCCAAGTCGGTGAGAGGTGACTAAGATGACCAAAAGTGGCAGGAGGCAAGCCAATGTCATAGGCTCTTTTTCAGACTTCCTGCTTCTCCTCTTTAAGATGCAGATTTGGAATCGCCTCTTTCAGAAAGCCCTTTCTGGTGTCCTCTTCATGATCAGCTTCCGTCTGGGAAGTTCTAATCAGGTGGCCATCGTATTGGCTGCCCCTCCCTGCTCCCATCACACAGCGGTCTGTCTCCTGCCACTGTGAGCCTCCTCTCTTGTGTCATCTCTACTCTCGTGCATGTATGTCCTTCTGCCAGGTCCTTAGGAGAGCATCATCTTTGCCTTTGTCTCAAGTGTCTGACACATACAGGCAGGCTGCTGAATGTGCCTGAAGCTACAGGTCAGACACAGGGTCCAGGAAATGACAGAAGGTGGCATACCTTGGCATGGAACCAACCCTTGAAGTCTACAGCAGGAAGTTGGTGCTGGGGCATGGTGCTCATTGCGTGTGTCTGTTACTGTGATGTCCTTCATGTGTTTTGTGCATGTCAGACTGAGGGTAGGAAGAGTTGGCTGCATCTCACCATGGCTTAGTTCAATCCCGGGAACCCATGTGAACACAGAAGAAATGCTTGTCATAGTGGCCATGAGTTCCTATTCCCAACTCTAGGGAAGTAAAGATAGGTGGACCCTGGGGTTTCTGGCCAGCCAACCTAGCCTATTCAGCAAGTTCTGGGCCATGAAAGACTCTGCCTAAAAAAAACATAGAAGATCATTGGAGTACCTGGAAAATGAATGATAGCCAAAGTTGACTTCAGGCCTACACAGGCACATGCAAATATATATGTCTTCAGAGAGAAACAATATGTGTAGACATGTATGTGCATACACACACAGAAGACTTGCAGAGCATGAAAAGAAGCACCTGCCCCTTTTCGTTAGTAGTGTGTGAGTCCCTGTAACCTGGTGTTTGCTCCCAGAGGGCAAGGGCTCTCTGTCTTATATTAGAATCCTTACTGTCCATCTCTGGTCTGGGAAACTATGGATGGATAAAGGCTTAAATGGGAAAGGATAGGGATAATCATTGAGCTAAAATGATGAAAGAGGAAAGGATAGATGTTGGTGAAGATGGCAGAGGAGTTATTGTGGTGGGGTGATGGTACCTGTCCAAATTTGGGAAGTTCTCACTAGGTGGCCTAGTAACATTGAGTCAGGATGGTCATCTGTTGATAGAGAAGGGATCAGCTGTGGTGGGAAATCCTATGCAGACAGAGGTCTAGAGGGAGAGTTTATTCCTTTTATTTCACTTCTTGCCCTCCAGTACTTAGAACTGAAGGCATTTCTCAGATTCCTCGAGTCCCCAGGGCAGGGCAGGGGAGAGGGGGTAGTTTAAACAAATGAGTCTGGATACAGGCATGTGGAGTGTGGCCCAGGGAGCTGGGAGGAAGGGACAGTGAATTACAGTGTTAGAGGAAAGGAGGCTCTATTCTGAGAGGCTGAATCTCAGTTTCTCTGCCTGACCGATGGCACGGACACCCATGACCCATTTCACAGAGTCCTGTCCTTTCTCTGTGTCCCCACTTTCAGCTCCGATTCTGGCTCACGTGAGCTCACCTCCTTAGGACTTGGTGCTTTCTTAGCTGGGCTGTTCTGTGTCATCTTCTTGCATTCAAAACTTCTTCAGTTTTCTCTCTTTAAAAATAAAGTCTGTGTAGGTGTGTTCAGATGCATTCATGTGCGCGTAGGTGCATGCATGTGAATACATGCCTGTGGAAGCCAGAGGACAGTCTTGGCTATTGTCCTTTGGGCATTATACTCTCATTTTTGGGGTAGGGTCTCCCATAGGCTTTGAACTCACCAAGTAGGCTAGGGTAACTGGCCCTGCCACTCACAGGGATTTACCTGTTTCTACAGTCCTGACACTGGGATCCCAAGTGTGAGTCCCCATGCCTGGCCTTTTTATGTCGGTTCTGGGAATCGAACTCAGATCCTCGGGCCTGTAAGGTGAACACTTCACCACCCCAGCATCTCCCTAGCACTCCTCCAAGAGGCCATCTTCCAACACAATGATGCAAACACCTGCAGTGAATCAGTTGTCCTACTATGGACCAGGCAGTTGCCTCCCTGCCCCAGATACCTCACAAGGACACATTAGGTCATTGTCATGAGGAGGAGCACAGCTCCAGACAGAATGAGGAAGCGATCCTAGAAGACAAGAAATGTCTTAAGTTGTTTGGTGGTGGCAAAGCCTTACCCTCTCTGCTCAGAGCTGGGAAACGGGACGGGAAGAGGTGACTGTAGTTGAGCCCTTAGCAAGCTTCTGGCGTGCAATAGATCTGGCTGGCTGAAAACCTTCTCCCACCCACTTAGGATCCGAAGGAGGCTCAGTTGTTGACTCATTCCCCTTCTCCTGTTTGTGAGCTCCAGGTAAAGGGCAGGAAGTGTGGGTTTCCTGAGCAACTGTCTCCCTTATTGAACATATGAACGCCACCAACTCTTGGGAACGAGAAGAACCTCCCTGGCTTCTTGCTTCCAAAAGAGGCAGTACTGGTGATGCCTCAGGCACACCATAGAAGTTGCGCACAGTCAGACTATCCAGCCTGAGTTCTCTTTGAGCCCAGTGGGCATCTTTGGGGATGGGACCAGGCTCAAGTGGGGTTGAGAAAGAAAGCCTGGCCACTTGCTCTTTCTTGCCTCCCAACCCATCCTCAGGAAGAGGCGAAGCATCTGACTCTGGGAGGAGTTGTGAGTTGGCCTTGTCACCTCCCTTCCCCACTTCTCTTGGATCAGCCACCGGCAGAGTGGGTGATGCTGGCCAGGTCTTGGTGAGGAAGGCGGCGGGCCTAATCCTGTGGAAAGGTCTACCATTGGTGACTGGGCTTATGACTTGGCCTTGCCTCTCGGGAAATTCAGAAATCTAAAGCCACTGATTCACAATTGCTTTCTCAAATCACAGCAGTGATTCCAACCTCCATCTCTCTGCTTCTTACATCCATTTCCCCATTGGTCCTGAGCTGGAGCAAGAGGAAGAAATTTTCTTCTATGGGAAAAAAAAACAAAAACAAAAACAAACCCCAGCACCATGTACTTTATGGAGTTACTGTTGATTTTAATCAGATGGCTCATTCGAGCTGGCCACTTAGTCAGAGGTCAATAAACACTGCTGCTGCGTGGGATTTAGAACCCAGCCCTTTTTGGTCTTACTACACCCTCCCAGGAGAACTGAACCCCTAGCCCCAAGCCTCGCCCAGCAGCTTAGGCTTGACAGTTAACACCTTCATTACTACTGAGCTCATCACTAAACTTGACACCCTTCTGGTAGGAATTCTTGAGAGGTCTGAGGGAGAGAAGCACGTGGATACCTGGTGGAGTAAACATGTTTGTCAATGTGATACTACCACCAATGAACCATGGGAACAGGTTGATTCTTTTCCTGCATTCAGCTTCCTCAGGTGTCATTGAGCGATCACAGTGACAATGACATTGTCTATTTCTAATGATTTGAATTGTGATACCTGGAAGCATCTACGATGGCTTATAGGAGGAACGTGGATACGTTAAGATATTGATTATTATTAATTGAGGTAGCTAGCTCTGCACTGCTGCTGGTCTGGGGATCCCCTTTGAGATAATCAGACCTAAGGCAGGTGAGCTGTGACTTGAAAGGAATGCTGGAGGAAGCTGCCAAGTGGCTAGGCCATTTCTAGAGCTGGTCAATATACCCGTAGATTAAACTGGTCTGGATAACTTTTCACAGGTGCCAGCTATCTCAGCTTGCTTGAGTTCAATTCACATTCTTCATGAAACTTTGCAGTTTTAAATTTTGAACAATCCTGACCACATGAAGATAAGCCATTTGCCCTACTGGCCTCTACCCAGGCCCCAGGCCCACCTATAGCTTCTTGCTCAGTTGGCTTGGAGTAGGATCTGAGCATTGTTGTTGACTATGCTGTGTAGCTAAGGATGAGATGCTAAGGGATTCACTCACAATCACAGCCGTATAGAATCATAGGTTCTGCCACAGACGATGACACAGTCAAGCCAAAACTAGTCTCGTGTCCAGATCACTCAGAGGGGACTTGCAGAACTGCAGGTTCCTGGCTCCTAGCCCACCTGGAACTCTGAGGACATCTAGGTGACTGGGCCACTAGGTGACTCGGGATGCAAAGTCATTTGTGATTCAGCAGAAAAAGGTAGCAGGAGAGATGAGAGCTTGGAAACCTAGGCCCTCATCCAAGCCAGTAGTTTGCCTCGTGGTTTTGACCTGAAGCCAAGAAGAGGTGTGAGAGGGGACCAGTGAAGCAGAGAAGAAAGGGGTTGGCTCTGCCTGGGCTGGCAGTCAGCCAGACCAGTGAGGACAGTGTCTTGCAGGAACTGTTCCATGCTTAGGGCTCACCCAAGCTGAGGTGAGCGGAGCCACAGCCAGCCATTTGAGGCTTTGCACACTAGTCCCCTAGATACTGTGACGATACAGTCATGTCACCAGTGCCCGGATGGAATGGGAGGGTCCAAGTGGGTGAATGCAGAATTGACAAAACACTTGTAGGGAGAACTACCTGGGTGTCGACACCAGGTAATTTTGTATGTGTGCATGTATGTGTGTATGCATGTACGTTGTATGTGTGTGTGTCTCTGTGTGCATGTATGTGTGTGTGCATGCATGCTGTGTGTGCATTTATGTGTATGTCTGCCTGTGCATGTATGTATATATGCATGTATGTTGTATGTGGGGCATAGGTGTGTGTGTGTGTGTGTGTGTTGGGGAGATGTATAGGAGCTTTGGCCAGCTGGTCAAACTTTGTCGCCCCAGTTTAGGGGGTTATGTTCTGTGAACCTTGACCCAGTGGTTTGATTTCTCTGTGCGTTTCCCCTCAAACTTACGACTTAGGTGCTAAGACCTAAGTTGAAGAGTTTCTTGAGCTCCCTGCAGAGAAGGACTCTGAGGGCAAGTCAGTTGCTAGAGTGACTGCCCAGCCTGCACAAGACCCTGGGTTCCATTCACAGCATGCCATAATACTGGATATAAGAGTACATGCCAGTAATCTCAGAATCTGGAGGCAAAGGCAGGAGGATCAGAAGTTCAAGGCCATCCTTGGCTACACAGAAATTTTGAGAACTGCTTGGCCTATGAGAGCCCTGTCTGAGAGAAATCAGTTTCTTTTTATGAGGAAGAAATAACACCTAGGCCATGCCTGATGCAGTGTGTGACTGGCAGCTTAAAGCACTTCAGTGGGTTTGAACCTCAGGCCTGCTAGGCCATTCCCAGAGAGAATCAGGGAGGCAGAATCAGTTTAGAAAGAGGTCCACGTGTGTTCCTGGGCTGTATTGAGTGAAAATTTATGAAGGTGGAAGCCAGGGAAAGGAGGGTTCCCCAGGGATCATTAGATTTGTCTTTTAGAGAGGGGGAGAAAAGCTCTGAACCTTGACTGTGCCCCAGCATACCCACCAAGCCCTGCATTGGGCACTAGTTAGTGCCTGCTGAATTATGGAGATATTTTCTCTAAATGAGGAATTTCCTGGCTCATTGAGAGTAGCTATAATTCAGGAAGTGGTAGATCCGCCTAAAGTTGGATGCTACCAGTCTGCTAGGATTGGGGAGGGCAGAAGGTACCAATAGGAAGGGAGGCTTACTGGGTGAGAGCCGACAGAGTGGGAAGGGCTTATGGAAGGGATGGAGATGGATTGTGGAGATGGACTCTGGGGGAAGGTTTGCTTGGGTGGACCCTCTTTGTGGAGGGAAGTCTTTCTTGGGAGCTGTGGCATCCACCGTGGAAATGGACTCTGGGTAGGCAGTCTCTGAGTAGGGTTGGCCACGGGGACGGAAGAGGCTACAGAGAACAGGGAGAATTTCAGGCAAGTGGGTCACTGAGAAGAGGGGACAGACCAGACAGAGGGGTTAGGGTAGCAGGTGAAGGGAGTGACAGTCTGTAAGAAGGTGGCACACTGTCGCAAGGTTTCCAGGATGGGAGAATGAGTCAGCACCCTGATCACTCAGCACTGAGTGAGGAAGGGATACCTTTCTGTGAAGAGAAAGGAGCAGAGCCTGCAGTAATGTCAGGTCTGAAAAGAAAATAGGCTAGAAGTGAGGTGTTCAGGCATGGAGGCCTTGGGTAGGGGCTGGGTTCTAGAAGAGACCTCAGCTTCTGTAGCCTGCTCCATCAAACACTTGGAGAAAACGACCTCTTACAGCGTTTGTGTGCAACATGCGGTGTTTGGGAAGGACGTGAACAAGAGCAGTGGGATGTACCTCTCATCTTTTATACTTGGGATGCTGAGGCAGGAGGATCACCACCAGTTTAGGGCCACTCTAGGAAACTACATACATAGTGTGCTCTAGGACAGTCTGGGCGACACAGTGAGTCTTTGTCTCAAAAAACGAAAAACAAAAGGGTTCCATGGTTAAGAGCACTGGCTGCTCTTGCAGAGGAACCAGGGGTCTCAGTTCTTAGCACTGATGCAACCCTCTGTACTTCCAGCTCCAGGGGATCTGACGTCCTCTTCTGGCCTCTGTGAGCACTGCATGCATATGGTGTACATGTATATATGCAGGCAAAACATTCTTCCACACAAAATAAAAATAAATAAAGCTTTAAAATAAATAAATAAAATAAAAATGAAAAACCAGAAATGGGAGATTCAGAAATCAACATGCCCTGAGTTTACCTGGGAATTGCATGTATGATTTAACTGTGAAAATCTACAAAAGAATATGCCTTTCTGTCACGTGACCCCTCTTAAGAGTATTTGGCCAAGGTCTGCACACCTTTTAGTGGATGCTGGAGAAGAAAAGACCTGGTTTCCTTAGGTATGCACAAAGATTGATTTCTTAGGAGCAAATTCCTCTCATCTCTTTGTATACCTGCCTGCTTGAATGAATTCATGTAGAGAGTGCTTTCCCGGGATATGGCGGGGTGCCAGAGGCCGTTCTCTAGGGACCAGAATCTAGATGGAGCAAAGTTCTTTGTTATAAAAATATAAACACATACAAAATAACTCAAATACTGTGATTCTCCATGAACTGGGCTTTCATGAGGGTTGCAGGGAGAGGGAGCATGTATTGGAGTGACCAGAAAGGCTATTGTTTTGCAAAAGTAAGGATAGACAGAGAAAATATAGATGGAGAGAAGAACAGGTGGAGGAGGATACTGGGGATGAGGGATGGGTTAATGCAGAGACCCGCAGGAGATGGAGCAGCGCAGTTCTTGACTTTATTTCAAAGCTCAGCTAATCTCATGCTTTTATTACTTATCCAATTCTAGAATGATGAAGGACATAGAGTCTTTGTGCAGGCTTAATGTATCGCTACTTTAATATCAGCATCTTATCACGGACAGAGTCAAGACTCTACTGAATACAGCAATTCATTAGCTCTTATCAAGTTCCTGCCTCCGGGGAGAGGGGAGATTCACCACAGCTTTCCATGCCTTCTAGTCTCGGGAGGAGTGAGTGGGTCACCATGATGGGAAGCATGGTAGCTTGGCATGGAGGAGGGAGGCCAGAGAGGGAGGAGAGAGATCGGAGGGATGGGGCCAGTTCTTGAACAGCGTGGATCAAGGCCGTTGGTGCAGGAAGCCACCCAGATTAAAGCAATATATCTGTCTCCAGTCCTGCCCATCCAGGGACTGTGGGTAACAGATTTGGAAACATACAGGGAGTGGCTAGCCCGGGCTGCACTTCCTTCGAAATTCTGTCAGTCGGAGCTGGCCACTGTAGAGACGGGAAGGACCAGCTTCGTGGTTTTCAGGACTTGGGGTAAGAAGAAAATGCAGGGTTTCTTATTTAAAACATTAAAAGTCTCAGGACAGTGGTAGGAGGATGTAGATCTAGAGTGTACCCAGCTGGCATCCCGAGGGCGTCCCCCGAGGACCAGATCACCAGGACCTCTCTCGGGCGGCATGTGGTGAGATGGTGCGGCCGGATGGCTGCCTACAGCGGGGGCTCTGAGCCAGGCTGCTCTCTGGAAAAGCCAGGTTCTATTCTGAGAGCTGGGATGGCCAGACGGGTGAAGATTCCGTACTGACATGCGTACCTTAAGTAGTGCCACGGCTGTGTGGACGCCTTCTGTTTACACTATTGCTGTCGTTCCTACCCTCCAATCTCTGCATGGTGGAAAGGCTGTTTCTGAGTTTTGGAATTAGTGAAATGGAAGTTTGCATGCGTTGTGCACTTTACTTAGGCAAGCTACTGGGTTTCTTTGAGCCTTCATTTCCGTGTATATAAAAAGAAGCGTGGCCGGGCCTGGTAGCACAGGCCCATAATCCCAGCTACTGTGGAGGCTGAAGTGGATGGATCACACATTTGAGTTTAATCTGAGCTGCACAGTCAATTCAAGGGTATTCTGAGTAACTTACTGAGTCCCTGTTTTAAAACTTTAAAGGTATTTTTAGTACTGAAGATGTAGCTCAGGGATAGACATGTGCTCAGCGTTTGCAAAGCCCTGGGTTTACTCCATAATATCTAAAAAATAAAAACAGGCATCAAATCACAAAACCTTGTTTGCAGGACTTGGGATAATTAAATGCAACCATAAGTAGAAAGTGAATTTCCAGGCTTGGTGGCACAGACCTCTCACGCAGGAGAACACTGAGTTCAAGGCTTGCCTGAGCTACATACAGAGCGAGCACAAGGCCAGCCTGAGCGTGGAGCCCTGTCTCAAAATAAAAGGTGAAAATAAAAGAAAAAGGGGTCGGGGTGACTAGGTGTGTGTGGGTGTGGGGGGGTGTACTTAGCACGCTAACACTCTGGGTTTAATGATCAAATCTCTAACACCAACATCGCCAAAAAAAGGAATGGGGGAAGAGGGGAGGGGAGGGAGAAGGAAAGGGACAGGGACAGGGAGAGGGGCAAAAAGACAAGGATCATGAGTCCAACCCAGCTCTTAGTATACTTCGTGTCCTTCTTAGAGATGTGTTGAGGTTTTTGGTTTGTTTAGTTTCGTTTGAGGTGTGGAGCACTGGAACTGTTTGAGTTCATGATTGACATTGATTTATGTTTTCCATCTCAGATCTCAGGAGCAGCTAGAGCTTACCAGCTGATTTCCCATGGCAAAGGCATGGTACACTCCACTGCAGTACACATGCAGAAAAGTCCAGTTACAGTCGTTAGACGCACAGGCATGCACATGCTTACATGTATTCACACATACATACACACACATGCACACAGGCACCACTCACACACGCAGATACATACACACCACACACACACACACACAGATACACCACTCACAGACACACACACACAGGCACCACTCACACACACAGATACATACACACCATATACACACACCACACACACACACACACACACACACACACATATAGATACACCACACACACACATATACCACCTACCCTACCCCCACACACATAGATACACCACACACACACACACACACACACAGATACACCACACACACACACACACAGATATACCACACACACACACACACACACATACACACACATTCCACAACTAAATTAAAACTGTACAGGATCAGATACCGTGTGATAGGAGTGAGCCCTCCTCCCCTGGGCATTATTGCTGGTTACAATCAGTCCAGCATCCTGATGTCCCTCAGTTGCTGGGAGAAGCACCAGGTGACTGAACTCAGGCTCTGGCCCACTGGCATTCCAGCACCCACTCAGTGGTCTCTGCCCCGAGGACATTGTGTGGCTCACGGGAAGCTGAAGTAAAGACCCCTTTTCCCTAAATCACAGTTCCTAAATATGTTGCCTGGGCATCTCTTTCCAGGCTGAGGGTGAGCTGGTGAGAAGGTGGCATGGCGCTGCTTTCCGGGGATGTGACCGACTCCTCTGATCATGTTGTTGGGAACTGGCTAGTCTTTTCCTGTTTAGACTTAAAACTCAAAGCAGTCATGGTGTACTTCTTGAAGAGTAATACATATAGCAATGTATGCATACAACCTACCCCAAATACACCACACAAACCATACCCATGCATATACACCATAGCTCAGATACGACACATCATGCATTCACAAGTATCACTTATGCTAACACACCATATGTACAAATCACACATATCCCTAAACACTCACACAAACACACATATGAAGCTCAGTATATAATACAGCTTATATACGGACACAAATCATGCATATACACTCCTTACACAAACATACAAATCCTACTTGTACAGATGATACCTACACACACCTCACATGCACATATTCCATCTATATACACATGCCACATACATGGACCACCTAAACATGTATGCCACACATGCACATGCATCTTCTACCCACATACTCCACCCATGAACATATAACATCTACACTCCACAAACACACATATGTCATCTTTACATATACATGTATGCCACACATCACTGCCGCCCATGTTAACTTCCCCCTTGAGGTAGCCAGGCCAGTTAGGCACCTAGCTGGACTGGAGGCAGACAGGGAAACTTAGCCAGGCACGGGTGAGTGCAGTGCAGGATCTTGGTCTGCGATGAGAGCTTGGGCAGTGAACACACCTGGGAATAGCTTCAGAGAACTGGTTCATTTACTGGGGACGGAGGAAGAGGTATTTATCTCCCTGGTGAGGTGGTCAGGGTCTCTGGGGCAAGGTATGTGTGGCTGTGTACCATTAGCCATGGAAGGGTGTCGGAAGGTGTTTCCCCTCCATACTCAGGGGCTGTAGGCTGGGGCCAGGGGAACCTTATAAGGTCAAACAAGGAGTGAACCCTGATAACTGTCAGGGTAAGAAATTCTTACTGGGCTTGATGGCCTGCTTATGGCACAAGGCTGGGAAGTGGGAGGGAGCCAGCTCCTGCTGTCCTTATGTTTGAGGTATTTGTGGTTAAAGCTCCCTTGACTCTTCCTCCATAACCCTGGGCCATTATGGTCCCACATGTCAGCTCAACATGTATGCCACACATGTTCATATTCCACCTACATGCGTACTTTTCACATCTATATCTATACATACACCATAATCCATATAAATTATCTTTAACATATACTACATATCATCTGCACATACATACAACTAAACAAATATGCACATGTATTTACAGACCTACTCCATGTATGTACATATACCCTCTACACACCATACATATACATGAACCATCTGAACATATACAACTACACACATATACAATCTTCAAGAATATACCATACACATTTATGCCTTCTACACATATGCACATCTCATATGCACATATACTATCTACACACAGCACACATATGCTCTCTACACATACATGCATAGCCACCATCTACAGCCACCACATATGCACATATACCATTTATATACACTACATATATACCATCTACACACGGTATACATGCATGTATACCATGATATGCCACACATGGACACATACCACATGCACACATACATATGTCACACACACACACACATCACAGATGTGCACCACATATGAACATATACTATCTACCTATACAAACCACACATATATCACATGTCCCATTTACTCACAGGACACATACACATACAGATCTAAGGTACCACCCACATTCACTATCTACATATATAATCTACATGCACTTTACATATGCACATACAACATTCATCTACACCTTAAATAAACACTTACCATCCACACATACCACACCCATATAACAGCTATGTACACCTTACATACACATTCTTTGTTAGAAAGAATGAATGAATTGGCTGATGGATGAAATTGTATGACCAGGCTGAGGAGGGAGTGAAGGATCACTTTGTATGCACCATTTATCGTCTAGTAGATGGACCACCTGCTATCCCTGTCTTTTGGTCCCTGCCCTCTCTACCCTACTTTGCCTCCAAGAAGGTAGACTCTACCTGTGATGTGGGATTTGTGTCCAGTCAGGCCCCGGGCTACACATATGGCCTTCTCTAGATGCCAGGATGCTGAGAGTGACAGGCTGGCATGTAAGAGAGCATTGAGTGATAGGGAAGACCTGTGAAGGATCCAGAGAGGGACCATGTGCACATACTCAGCTGGGTTCTAGGCCAGGCTCTGACAAGGAGATTGATTTGTTGCCAAAGTGTTCTCTCCCTAGCTCTGCCCAGGCTCACGCTGCCAGTCACAAAGTCAGAGGGCTTAGAATTGGCCTGAGGCCTCTGAGTCCAAGGCTGGGTTCCCTATGCCATGTGACCCAGTAAAGCTTGAGAACAGAACACACGAAGCCAAAGAGAGTGAGTCGGTAGCATGTGTTCATTCTGTTGTTCTGCACAGGGATGTGGGGTAAAGCTGAAGCATTGGCCTCATGAACTAAAGGGGGCTCGTGGCTCAGTTTCGGCTTCACGACAAGACCACTGGATGGGAATGGAGTTCTGAGCACAAACTTGAGAGTCCTAGCTGGGTCTCTGGACAGATTAGCATTGTTGAACAAGCAACTTAACAACTCCCTGAAGATTTACTACGTGATAGCATAATTTACAATACTTCTATGATATTTGTGTCACTCTGGGACCAGTGTGAACATCTTCCCAGGCCAGTTATCGTGGCTCACAGGGTTCCTTTGTCCTCTAGTAACCTGGAAAGCACCTTCCAGCACTATGACAGTTAGCCTATAGGGGTGAATCTGCGGGTCAGTACCAGGTGGATTTCTTCATGTTCTATGGCTCAAGTATACAATGCCCTCAACAGTAAGGTCCTTCTGTCAAGTTCTAGAGGGTAACCAATGGCATTGGCAACATCCTGTAATGTTTGGGGGGGGGAGGGGAGTGTATCTATGGGACCTCACCAGCCAACAACTCCAAAAGAGGTAGCCGCTTCAGGCTCTGGGCTTTTTACTTGTTAGCCTGCAGGGCCTACTGGAATTGTGAACTTTTTATAGGGTAACTCTACTTAATATCTCTGCCTGCCTGCCTGCCTGCCTGCCTGCCTGCCTGTCTGCTTGCCTTCCTGTCTGTCTGTCTGTCTGTCTGTCTCTGTCTCTGTCTCTGTGTGTGTGTATATATGTATTATGTACATATGTATGCATATACACATATAGCTTCTATGAGAGCCAGTTTCCATACCACTCTTCCAAGGGGTCTTCAATGTTAGCCATCCCTCCCACGTTTCCTTCTCTACTTTGCTCACCCATCCCCACACCCCATTTGACTCATTTCAAGGTCACTGTGCAAAAGATTTTAGCACCACCAGAACAACTTACAGGAAACACAGAAGTCTGAGTTAGAGATTCCGAATCTGTAGAGTGCTCGAGAAAATCCTGAACTGATCCTGACTTAGGACATTGAACAGAAACGCTGAGGCTTGGGGTGTTCTAACAGACCATATCCCTGTGCTGTCAACTGGCTGTATGATGCCATGATGACCCGAGTCTTGTAGAGATACAGTTTTGTGGTTGGTTGTTCCTTAATTGCTTCTTTTGTGTGTTGGGGGAGGGGGCACAGGTATGTGTGTGCAGATATCTGTGCACATGTATGTATCTGCTTATAGAAGCTGGAGGTCAATGCACATGTATGTATCTGCTTATAAAAGCTGGAGGTCAACCTGGAATGATGTTCCTTAAGAGTTCCCAGCTTTTTTTTTTTTTTACCAATTTGATGGGCTGTTGCCCAGCGAGTGCCAGGGATCTATCTACCTGTCTCTCTCTCCCCAGTGTTGGGATTATAGATATAGGCAACCATGAATGGCTTCCCATGTGGCTCCTGAGAAGCTGAACTCGGGTCCTTCTGCAAGCACAGCATTGTTTTTCAACTTACTCATCTTCCTACCCTCTTAGTTACTTCTTTAAAATGACACCATTGGTCTAAGGTCTTCATGGGTATAAAATGACGATCTATCCCAGTGGCTTTCATACTGTCAGATAGGAAGTATAAGCATTATTCTGTCTTTAATTAAGATCAAGAAATAGACCCTGTGATGGCGGCCTTACAGTCCTGGGATGCAAGCTGTGCAGTGTGGTGTGGTGAAGGGTCATGACTTAGGGATGAGGGTTAGAGGAGACCAAATGGGAACAGAGTCAAAAGATAGGAAGTCCTTCCTGCTTGGCTTGGGGTGGGATGTGGGGAGTCGGGATGCTCAGGATGGGCTGAGAGGAGCCCCTGGGGAAACCTTTCAGAAGAGATTGAGCCAGATAGTGGGAAAGTGGAGTCCTTGGAGATGTTCGGCAAAGGCAGCCGTTACACTGGAGGGCACTAAGTCTCGGAAAGGAACACTATGAGATCTCAGAGTATGGAGGCACTGTGAGGGGGAGTCTCTTTCAGGGTGCTTAGAGCTCATAAAACGTGTTAATCTTGTGGCTCTGTGTCCCCACAGGAAGGGGCTGCAGCACTGGGGAGGCTTCTGGGGAGAGAAAAGTGGGTCACCAGAGAGGCAAGTTCAGTCTCTGTGGCCTGAGCGCCAGGCTGCGGGGTTTCCCTCTGTTCTTGCTCTCTGCTGGGTGTCCCCTGTGGCTTCTTAAGTCTGCTCCTCTTCTTAAAGGAGCTTTACAATGAGTGACACGTGGCTCTGGTCACCTTTCCTCCCTCCTCCCTGCCCACAGTCAGTCACTGAGTTCTGCTCTGCTTTCTGTGACGTTTTACTTTTTGATTGATTGATTGATGATTAATTTTCCCTGCAGTGTTGGGAATTGAACCTAATCTCCGGCATACTAGATAAGCATTCTGTCACTGAGCTCTGTTCCCAATGCTATTTGCTATTTGTGTTAGATGTTAGATATGTATAGCATATGTGGATGTATGGATGCCTCTCTCTCTCTCTCTCTCTCTCTCTCTCTCTCTCTCTCTCTGTGTGTGTGTGTGTGTGTGTGTGTGTGTGTGTAGAAGCCAGAGGACAACTCAGGTATTGTTCATCTATCTTCTTAACTCTTTGGACCTATGTCTCTCCCTGGCCTGGGGTTTACTAAATAGGATACACTGGCTGTCCAGTAAACCAGCAAATCCTGTTCCCAGTTCTGGGATCACACATGCAATTCTGTCTGGCAATTTTTCACACAGACTCTAGGGACTGAGCTCGGGCCCTCATGCTTGTATGGTAGGAACTTCCCCATCTACACTGTCTCCCCAGCCTCCAGCCCTGGTTTTAATCAATGTGTAGTCATTGTGTAGACCTGTGGAGCACAGGCAATGTGTCAATACATGTCCATTTTATATGATAATCAAATCAAGGTAATTAGTTATCTGTCACCACAACACTTCACCATATCTTTATTTCCTTCTCTAACTAGTGAGTTCAGAAAAGGCCAGTTCCTCAGGCTCCATGTTTTGGTTTCTGGAGATAAAACTGAGTGACTCCTGAATTTTGGCAGGCAATTGTTCTAAGCCTGGGCCTAAACATGCTCAGAGACTCATTGAAGAAATGTGCCTCCGGGAAGGGCCAGTCTCATCTGTGGTGACCCTGAGGCTGAAACCCAGCAGCCATGTTGGCCTCACCTACTGAGCACACAGGTACCCCTGGCATTTTTACATCTGTGGCCTTGTTTACTCCTCAAAGAATGCCCCGGGGAAGACACTATTATGTCAGCATCTCAGATGAGACATCTGGGCTCTGAGCTAGGAGATATAGCAATCAGCCAGGAGTCAAACCCCTGGCTGCCTGGCTTCCAGGCCTCTGCTCCTGGCTCTGCCAGCAAGTGTCTGGAGCTAAGAAAGCAGATGAGCATCACTGGGCCTAGTTCCCCACACTGGGAGAAAATGTCACACGTGATAAAGGCTATGTCAAGGATACTGGCCAACCAGAGGAGAGCAGTAATGGCTGTGAACAGCTCATGTAAACCTGTACCAGTGGGGGTCAACTGGCCCTTATCCCTCATTTGGTATGGTCTTCTAGGAACAGAAGAGGAGAAAACGCTGAGGAAGACTCAGAGTGCAGGAAGGTAAGGGGTGGAAGGAAAGAACAAGGGGCCACAAGTCCTCCTAGGCATCAGTCTGACCCTCCTAGAGTTCCCTCATGCTACTTACTAGCTTAGCCGCATTTCTTCAGCTTCTGGAAGTTTCTTTATAAGCTTAGCATTCAACCCAGAGATGTCTTGCTCACCAACTCCCCTTACCTTCACAAGGCTGATGAACCAAACGAGGCCAGCTTCATAGTCTCTGTGGTTACCCTCAACTCCAGCAGCCTTCAGATTTGGAACCTGACAAAGCCTGGCATGGGACACTAGAAGTCTCATCCACTCTGATGGTTAATACTGACTGTCAAGTTGACATTGTCTAGACTTATCAAAGAGGCCAATCTCTGGGCTTGTCTGTGAGGGATTATCTACATTGGGCTAACTGAGGTGGAAGAGCCATCTCTGTTCCGCAGGCTGTAGTTTCAGACTACATAAAAAATGAAGAAAACAAAATAGTTGTGTGCTAGTATTCATTGCTCCCTCCTCCATGATGACTACAGATGTGATGTGACCAACTGCCTCCATGTCTCCATGTCCTTTCCACCATAAGAGAATAGACTTGCAAATTCCCTTAAGCTGCCTTTGTTGAGTATTTTTGTCTTAGTAATGAGAGAGTAACAAACTTCATCTATCTTCGTTATCAGCTGCCAAATCCCATGGAAAATCCCCAGACATCCCTTTTCCCTCATCTGAAGCCTTTCCCACCCTTGCCCTGGATACCCTTTCCTCCATGCCAGTCCCTACAATCTCCTCTTATTCATTGTCAAAGCCCCTGATTGCTTGTCAACTGCTAGGACTGAGCGATTTCAATGGTATTTCCTGGCTGCTTAATAAAGAGCTCTATATCTTCATTTCCTACAAACACAGGCCATTTCTAAGTTGACTTAAACCTATGGACTGAGCACCCATTTAGTACAAGCATTTTATTAGCTATAGAAGTGAAGGTTCCGGAGAGGCGGGAGATACAGCCTCCCTCTTCAAGGTGCCTCAAATATGTGTGAGAGCCAGTGTTTAATCAAGAAAAGAACCAGTGTTATTTGGCTCTTGTAGACTATTTTATTTAAGGCTTGTCCGAACCTATTAAAAAGCATATCACAAGATTTATAGAGATAGATAAAAATGGGATCAGTATAAAAAAGGTTCTAGACTGGCAGTTAAAGTGGGTTGCAACTTAAATGAGAGTTGACAAAGTTAAATTGTTAGGAATCTGGGAGCAAAGTGCTATTCTCTAGAAGGTTCTAGGGTTCACAAGGGCCTGTTTATCTTGTTTATCTTCTAAAGCTTGATTCAAAGGAATACTTCAGAGTTGGTGTATCTTAAGTTCTACGGGGCCTGAATGAAAATCTCTCCCATTACTGTGTAGGAAA
Organism: Mastomys coucha; assembly: GCF_008632895.1. Taxonomy (NCBI): domain Eukaryota; kingdom Metazoa; phylum Chordata; class Mammalia; order Rodentia; family Muridae; genus Mastomys; species Mastomys coucha. Next base: position 64,239,015 of record NW_022196909.1, on the reverse strand, counting down.
GGGGGCTGGAGATGCAGAGCCCCATGGTGGGGAGAGAGCCAGCTGAGTGCCATTGCCCCAAGGATGGGTAAAGAGTCTAGTGGCATCTTCAGGGGTGGCTGTCATGTCACTGGGACTTCAGTGCTTGTCCCTGTCAGCATTTCCAACAGTGATGTAGTGACAGTTGTGCGCACATCTTCATATGTTAATAATCCAGGAGAAACAGCTAAGTTCCAAGACCCAAAAGTGTCCTAACAACTCCCACCAAGTAAAATAGAAAGACTAGACAGATGAAGGGGTCTAAGCAGCATGTGAAGAGGATTGACGCCAGGGCTGACAATGTGAGTTCTAGCCTCAGAAGGAGAACTGACATGTGTTCTTCTGACTTGTACGTGTGCATTGTGGTATGTGCATGTATGTATACACACACACACACACACACACACACAGAGGAGCAAACAAACAAATTTTACATTTCTATTTAGAAAAATGAAGCTCTATGTGTAAGGGGTGATGAGATGATCTGGGCAAAACTGAGTAAGTCAAACTTGTGAGTCCCCTTGTTAAACACACTCAGGATACCTGAAGTGTGTTAGGAACCAGAGGTAGAGGATGGATCTGTCCAAAAGAGGTCTGGGTGCTGATGGCATAAGCAGTCCAGGGGTAGCCATGGCAACCATGGTGGAGGCCAGTGCTCCTCCTCCAGCTGGCATTCCTGGGGGAGGCTTCCCCAGTGCAAGCCAATGAGTTAACTATTTCTGCTCCAACCCATCAGTTCTAATTCCTGGCCAGAGCACTGGCCTGTCTTTTTGGGTATGAAAAGCATGTCTGACCAGATTTCCCAATATATGTTCAACATCATCCCAAAGATTACCCTCATCTGACCTGAGGTTTAATCGTCCAGCAATCCTCTTCTGAGGGTGAGGTGACTGGCCTTCTTCAAGAGGGATGGTTGAGCCATTGTCTTGTGTATATCATGCTATTTGCAACACATCTGAGCACAAGAGAGTAGGAAAGAGCTGGGAAGGCTTTATCTGTCTTCTACTTCTCTGAAGGCCAATGCTTCAGGAGCTGTGCCCTATAATTGGCTCAGAGTTTCTTTTAACACTTGACTTCTCCCTGCTACACACACATACCCATTGCCTTTAAAAGCATCACTCCCAGACCCTGAAGTGTTTCAGATCAATGAACTTTGGTAGATGTTGATACTCCAGGGGTCAGAGAGCTCCTAAGATATTTCTACCACAGGAATGGAAATTGTGAGATAAGGACTTTCAGCCTTAGCCACCTGAAGGTCACATACTGGGACTACTATCGTCTTCACTTCTCCAGGGACAAAGAGAGGAATGGGGAAATGTTGGTGTCAGGGAGCACCTGCAAGTCTAAGGAAGAAAGTTACATAATGCCAGATGAAAGGAGCCTGAAGAGGCAGCGGGTCTGTGAGACGCTGGGCAGGCCTTTGA
>NW_022196909.1:64140073-64232573 GCF_008632895.1 Mastomys coucha | reverse complement strand
TGACCGTATCAATGCCATGACTGCCGTAAGTGTACACTCTTCTCCTACTTTGTCTCCATATAGACAGGTCTTGGAAATCCGTGGATCCCCCGACACTAAACCATCGTTCCTGCTCTTCAGTGCCATACTCGCTGAGGCTCAGCAACTTTCCAGTAATTTTGAGATCTTACATGATCCACCGCCTCAGACCTCAGAGTCCTCTTAACTAGATAAGCACATATTAGCTCAATTGGACATCACATATTTTTGGGAACTAGGCTGGGCCAGTAATTCTCTCTATTTCCTACATACAGAAAGTTAAGTCACAGACCAGAACCTGGGTTCTCCCAGAGCCTATCATAGTAGAACATTCTCTGAGTCGTCCCCCCCCTTCCCAAGGGAAATGTGCCCTCTCCAGCCACAGCTACCCTGTGGTCTAGAAGCTTCCAGAAGCCTGGAAGGCAAGCAGTATGACTTCTATCCCCTTTACCTGTGGGTCTCAGATGCAGAACCTGTATGAAACTGAAGATGAGGAGACAGACAAGAGGAGTCAAGTTGTAGAAGACCTGAAGACAGCCCTTCGGACACAGCCCATGAGGTGACTGGGACTGTCCCCTTTTCTTTACTCCCTTCCTACCTTGCCCCTGCCCAGGGCTCTGTCATCCTGTATTGCACAGTGCCCTGATCCATGCTGGTCCTATTGCCAATCTTGCAGAATTCCTTAAGAGTCCACATTTTTCTTCTTTGTTTCCTGGTTCCCATTTCTCTCACTGGTTGCTGGAAGGCTGTGGATATGAGGGTAGATGGTGCAGGGAAATAGACAGGCCTTGGGTCCTGAGGCAGCAGAAATAGGACTTGAGGGCAGGTGGTGTATAATAAAAGGCTTTCTGAAAAGAGGTGGGCAGAATGACAGCTCAGCAAGGAAGGAAGAGGGGCTGGGGTGAGAAGTCCTCCACACTAGGAGGCGACATAAGAGTCTACAGGTGTGCTCTAGCCATCTGGAGTGGGAGCAGGGCAGGAAGGAAAGGGGATGAGTGGGTGCTCCAAAGGCCACAGGAATGCTTCTCTCCCTTCCTAGACCACAGTGGAGAGTGCAAAGGCAGTCTAGAGCCACAAGAGTCCCTTGCTTTTGATTCCTCCCAGTGGCGTGCCTGAAGTGGCTTCTAAGATTGCATAAGCCTACTGTTAAATCCTCAGTAATCTTGCAAATGAGTTATTAGACCTATCTTTCATTGCATTTTAAATTATATAAACTTGTGATTAAGTAAATGATATTCAAAACAATATTTGGTATACACCACTAATTACCCAATTATTTTCTACATTTTGCTCTTATATATGTTTTTCTATGAAGTATGGGCTAGAGTTTATGTCCATGCTGCATGGTAAAGATAATATATAATAGTCTATAACAAAAGCTTATTTTAATTCCCCTCAGTAGAATTCTGATTTCAAGAATCATATAACATCAATGTAGAAATTTTGTGGAATACAGAAAAGCATAAAATAGAGGGAAAATAAACATATATATTGTTAATTTAAATTGAAAGCATATTCTGTTGATATTTCCACAACATAAAATTCACAGAGATACATTTACATATTAATTATAAATACTGGTTCTGAACTCAATTCATGGCCATTTTCTCAGATCATTAATTATGCTACTAAATTAAGCTCTCTAGGACATTTTTAAAAATGTATTGCCATAGATGTCGCTCACACAGACTCAGATAAAAGCTAAAATCTTGCTTCCTAGAAGGTAATGGTTTTAAATAACAACATAAAAGAGACAAACAAACAGAGTTGAAGAATAAGCCAATTCAATTAAAATAGGCTCACAAATATTAAAAATGCAGCAGATAGCAATAAATGTGCTTTTTAACGCTTGAACAGTGAGAGCTGACAGCAGGGATGATAAGCACTATAATCCTGAAGTACCGATGTGTGAAAATGATATTTTGAGATATCTACAACAGCTATAATTTGATATGAAAATATCAGTGATTTATTTGGGTAGCAAATTCTCTGATTCAGCTAATGGTTCTGTGGTTGGTCACCCACATTTGTCATTGACAGAATGCTAATTTTCAGTTAGAGGTTATCCAAGATGAAAGCATAATTCCCTCTTCCCATAGATGTCTTCGAACTCTGAGTGCTTCCCAGAGGCTCTTTATGGGAACATAGACTCCAGAATAAGAGTACCTGTGCTAAACGGTTGTAACCGCTAAGTATGGAGATAACTGCTGTTTTCCACGGGGTCTCCTGAAAGGGAACGTTCCAGCCTTGGTCCCTAGACTCTGAGTTTTAATGGCTCTTCCATGCTGAACTGTCTCCTGTCAATAATTCTCTCAATGCCTGATCTGATTAGAGATAAGTCTTCAGGTTGACCCACTGTACTGATAATAAGCATTTTTTCATCCATCCTCCCTCCAGTGATATGTAAATTTAGTATATAAATTATCTTTATGTCACTGAGTCCAAGTTCCTGGTAAAAACAGCTGAGGAGAGAAAGGACTTTCAGAGGTGCAAGTGCTGTTCTGGACTTTGGTTCTGGTCCTTGGTGAGGAAAAGTCCACAGTGGTGGGAGTGTATGGCAGAGGCTGCTCTGCCCTCAGCGGATGGGAGAGGCTGGAAGGATGCAGGAACATTATAAACCCTTCTGAGGTACAGACCCAATGACATACTTCTTCCAGTTAGCCCTCATCTCCTAAAGCTTATAGAGCCTCCAAAACCAGCTTTAACAATTGGGATCAAACTTTCAACACACAAGTCTTTTGGGAAGATACTACCATAGTATTTAAAATGTAAATAACAGGGCTGAAGGAAATGACTCAGTGGGTAAAGTCCTGGCTGGACAAGCACGAGGACCTGGTTTCAGATCTCCAGCACCCATTTAAAAGCCATGCATCTGGAGCCCCACTGCTGAGAGGCAGAGATAGATGATGCCCCAGAGCTTGAGGGCCAGCCAGGCTAACTTAATTGGCTAGATCCAGATTGACTGAGAGACCCTCTCTCAGGAAATAGGGTAGAGACCAACAGAGGGGACACCTGACACTAACATCTTGCCTACACACACACACACACACACACAGGTGTGTTTGCACAAACACGAGAACACACACAATAAAAACTAAAATATACATAAAATGTAAATGTAGGCAGGCAGGGAAATGAACCTTAAAGAGACGAAAATAAGAATTCAGTTCAAATTGACTTTGTTAACCTTGATCAAAACCTCGAGAAAGTCTGATGCCAGACACTTTATTCCTAACAAATTTAAACACACTATAATTTGGGGGGATTTTTAATGTAATACAATCCCCAGTGCCCATGGAAGTATAATTACATAGAAATTAAACTCAGGGCGCATGTCACTTCTTCTGAAAAGGTGAGTTTTAGAGCTACGCCGCCTGCACAAGCTTAGGGGCCTAGGCAAGGATCCAGCCTGGTCTTGGTCATAAAGGTAGTGTGGAAGTCATCTGGGGTATTAGCCACCCCTCATCATTCAGACTATTAGCATATCTGGTCCGGATTGTGAGAGCTTTGGGAGCCCCTGGCTGTAAGGGTCATTTAGATTGCTAGCCACCTTCAGTCCTGATTCAGATCTTGCTATGGCCTGGCCCAATAATGACAATCACAGGGCTGTTTAATCACCCCAATTCCCAACATTCTGGATGGAAGAACTGGTTTTATGTCCATTCTTTTGAGAGGGCTATCCTGTGTGCCTAACATTCCTGGTGTTCCTGGAGATCTGTGGGCACAGGGATCTTTGTGCAGTGCTTTCAAAAGTCTGGGACTAGAGAGATTTTGTCAGTAGTTAAGAGAATTTTCTGCTCTTTCAGAGGACCTGAGTTCTGTTCCCAGCACCCAAACTGGGTGACTCACAACTGTCTTTAATTCCAACTCCAGAGATTTAATGCCTCTTGTAGCTTTTCAGGCCCTGCACATACAGGTGTGTACATACACACACACACACACACACACACAGAGAGAGAGAGAGAGAGAGAGAGAGAGAGAGAGAGAGAGAGAGAGAGAGAGAGAGAGAGAGAGAGTATCTAAGTCCTCTACAAGGTTGAGAGTTTGGGCCTATGGATAACCTACATAAATGAGCCAAGAGGCTGCTGTAAGTGAAACATGGTGAACAGTGTATATATTGGATTGTTGTTATTTGTAAAATGTATGTGGAATTCAAAACCAGAAAACTTCTTTTTGGCTCTGGCTTAGATTTGTAACCCGCTTCATCGAACTGGAAGGCCTGACCTGTCTGCTGAATTTCCTTCGGGGCATGGACCACACCACCTGTGAGAGCCGCATCCACACATCTCTCATTGGCTGCATCAAGGCTCTGATGAACAACTCCCAGGGCCGGGCACATGTCCTGGCACAACCTGAGGCCATCAGCATCATCGCTCAGAGCCTGCGCACAGAGAACAGCAAGACTAAGGTTGCCGTGCTGGAGATCCTGGGTGCCGTGTGCCTTGTGCCTGGAGGCCACAAGAAGGTCCTACAGGCCATGTTACACTACCAGGTGTATGCAGCCGAGCGCACGCGTTTCCAGGTGGGTAATGGTTTGGAAGGTTGGGGCATCAGCTGGGGGACGGATGGGACAGCACAGGGTAAAGGCAAGAGAGACTGGGAACCACATAAAGGAAACTGGAAGGAAGGGACACCTGGTAAATTGCCCTGTCCACTCACAGAAGGAAGAAAGAGCTAGGACCCAGAAGTCTCCCTACAAGAGACCTAAGAAATTGTATGTTCAGAGTTGTGGTCTGGCTTTCAAAACAGATTTGTCCTCTTCCCTAGACTGTGGGTCCCTGAGGCCAAGATACTGTTTTGCTTCATGTTTTTGTGGCTCCAGGCTCTCTGAAATCAGCATCTGCCTCACGATAGGGACCCAGACAAGAATTGTTGAACTGAGTACAATTGGGAGGGGGAGGGTCTATACTTTAGGCCTGGGTGAATGCCAAATTTGTGGATACTGGGACCAGCCCTGGGAATGCAGGCCATGCTAAGCCACATCCTTTTGTCTGACCTGACTGAAGAATCCATAGGTGTCTACTGGCGCATTTCTAAAGTGTCCTAGCTGAGTGCCTGGTATCAAGTTTCAGTAGTTGACCTAACTTTGCAAACTCTGTGTTTTGTGAGCAAGGCTGTTGATTTGGCATCACACGTTTGCAAATGAGCAGTGAGCCTGTGCAGAAAATGGTCCCTGGCTCTTTGCAAAAGATGTAGAGACTAAAAATAGCATCCATGAGGTTGGGGAACTGGGCAGGAATGGCCATGGACTGTTAGCAGCTGGTGCAGAGTCAGAGAGCAGCAATGGAAGCCATGCCCTGGGACTGAGCTGAGGAGAGCCAGAGGTGAGATCTGGAGTGGACCCCATGAGCTGGAGAGGCATGATGAGGCAGAGAGAACAGAGAGGTCTCCTAGGTGGCTGGAAGGAAAGACAGTAGAAGAGGGGAAGAGGCTGCTCTGTGAGCATCCAGAGACCCTTCCCCAACCATCCCTGTCTTCCTATTAGACTTTGCTGAATGAACTGGATCGAAGTTTGGGCCGGTACCGGGATGAGGTAAACCTGAAGACAGCCATCATGTCCTTCATCAATGCTGTCCTCAATGCTGGCGCTGGAGAGGTGAGGCCCCTTCCATTTACTTTTGGACTTTGGGTAGTATGTGAGTTTGAGAGCTTCCTAGACCAGTGCCAGAGAGAAGGAGAGAAGCATCGGTTAGGTATGACCAATGCTGACATTATCGTCTTCTGATACCTTTAGAATTTCTTATGTCCTTTTCTTGGGGCCATGGAAGGATGGCTTGCAGGAGTCCTACCTGACTCCACCAAAGACCCAGCCTTCCTTGGACCCAAATCCATCTAGTAGTGGCTGTTCAGTGTGATGCTGAGGACTGATTCTGACTTTCTCCCCACACTATTCTTTTTGGTTCTAAGTCTGAGAAGGCTCTGGGCAGTTTTCTTCAGCAGTAACATGGTACGTTGTGAATTGGGCACAAATCCTCAATGAGGACAGAAGAGGCCAAGAGAACAATTAATGTTCTCTCCTTTTCCCTTCTCTTGCCAGATTGCCTTTGTACGCATGTGCAATTATCATTACCTGGATTATATCAGATATTCTACAGAACAATCTATCCCTAAGATGGTGACATCATGTGACTTCAATACCAGCCCTTTATGACACTCCTTTGTCGTGATCTGTTGAAAGTCACACCATGTCAGGCAAATTTTAAGACTATGAACCATCTTAGTTACTTCTCTGTTGCTGTGATGAGACACCATAACCAAGGACAATTATAGAAAAGTTTTATTAAGCTTGTCATTTTGGAAGACTAGAGTCCATGATCATCATGGTGGGCAGCATTGCAATAGGCAGGCACACATGACACTGAAACAACAGCTGAGAACTCACATGTTGATCAGCATGTGAAAAAAACTGAAAGCGCTAACTGGAAATGGTGTGGATTTTGAAACCTCAAAGCCTGTGTGCCTCCCCACTCCCCAGTGACACACAACAATGCCACATCTCCTAATCCTTCCCAAACAGTTTCACTAACTGGGGACCAATCATTTGAATATATGAGCCTACAGGAGGCCATTCTCATTCAAACTATCACATAGGCTTGGGGCCATATCATAATGTAAAATGCATTCAGTCCAAATTCCAAAATCCCCATAGTCTTTTGTCTCAACAAGTCTCAACATTATTTAAGAGTCCAAAGTCTCTTTGGAGATTCAAGAAAACCTCTTAATTATAACCCCTGTGAAATCAAAAGGCAAATTATATACCTCCATCACACAATGGCACAGAATATGCAAAGGGGGGGTGGGGAATGAGGAGATACTGAACCAAAGCAGACCCAAACCCCAACAAGACAAACTCCAAATCATAGAGCTCTACATCAGGTGTCAAAGGGATTAGACGGCTCTTCCCTCCAGCTTTGCTGGCTGCAACACAGTTCTCTCTTTGGGCTGGTCCCATGCTTGCTCCACAGTGCTTTTTGTCAGGCATCCCATGAGTCTGACATCTCCAGTATCTTGGGGTCTCTGGTACAAGCTGGGCTTCTCTTTCACAGCTTCCCCCAGTGGCCTGTCTTGGCCTCCATGCAGGGACATCCCTACCACACACCTCCCTCGCCTGGGGGCTTTCTTAACTGGGGAGGAAGGTTTTCCTTCACTCCTGCATATTTCCTAACTCTAAATCCAGGACCACATGGTGATGTTGCCAAGTTAGGCTGTCTGTTTGCAGTGGAACCTGGCCCCCTCCTCGAATGGCATTTGCATAGCTTTTGACTTTCTGACGCCTTCGAGGACCTCAAACTCTGGGTCTCACCCTGAAGATAGATCTCCTTTTATTCTATTTCTCCTTATGGTTTCTAGCCCAAGCCTTGGCTCTAACATTAAATTAAACTGTACATTGTGTCTTTCTTCATGCCCACTTGCTCTTTTTCACTGTAGACAAGCATAAGAGTGATCAAAAATAACCACAAGACAGTCAGTTTTAAAATCTAACTTAAAGTCTCCTCTGTTAGTGAAATTAGTGCAAAGCTCTTCAATCTAGCAGCTCCTCAGAGCAAGGGAGATCAGCAGCCACATTCTTTGCCAAACTATCATAAGAGAATGGTCTCTAAGCCAGTTGCTCATATTGTGCTCCTATGAAACTTGCATGGTCCACATTGTTCACAGCACTATTAACTTCCAAGCTCCAACTAGGACAGCCTGTTAAGCTCCACTTACAGAAGTCAATGCTTTTCTAGTTTAAAGTCACAAAATTTTCCATATCTCTCCAAAACACATTGTGGTTAGGCCCATCACAGCAATGGCCCACTCCCTGCCTTAGCTGCAGCTTCTGCCTTAGTGCCTTGTTTTCTGGCTGTGATGAGACACCTGACTAGGGAAACTTACATAAGAAAGAGTCTGTTGGGGGCTTTAAGGCCATGTGCATCATGGTGCTGAGCATGGCATGAGGCAGGCAGGCCTGTCACTGGAGCAGAAGCTGAGAACTTACACATGCATACATATGGTTCACAAGCAAAAGGCAGAGAGTACTAACTGGGAAAATGGTGTGGGATTTTGAAACCTCAAACCCCACCCCCAGTGACACACCTCTCCACCAAAGCCATACCTCCTAATCCTTCCCAAAGTTCCATAGACTGTGGAGCAATCATTCAAATATGTCATCCTATGGAGGTCATTATCATTCAAATCTCCTCGGATAAATAATATCATTTATTGTTAATATTAATTAATATTAAATAATATTATTTATCCCCCAGATAAATTAACCAAGGCTACAAAAATAGACAGTGGAGCAGAAGCATAGCCAAGTCCCTGTCTTATTGCTGTGCAACACTACTACTCTCTGACACCAGAAGGCTAGTGAACATTGACGAGGGACTGGAGTGAAGTGGGAGGCCGACCAGGGCCTTGTTGGTGGGTTTGCTTCAGAGAAATAGCAAGGTCAGAGGCAGTCTCTGGAAGTGCTTCTTAATGAGTTTGCTGCAGAACGTGATATGGGACCACGGCTGAGCTGGATGCTGACAGGGTCTATGGGTGTTTCTCTTGAACATGAGAAGCCACTGAGTCTCCTCCTCCTTTGGTGACCCTCAGGATAACCTGGAATTCCGCCTGCATCTCCGGTATGAGTTCCTGATGCTGGGGATCCAGCCAGTGATTGATAAACTCCGGCAACACGAGAACGCCATCCTGGACAAGTAAGGCCTCGGCTGCCCAGACCCACCATAAATCTATGATGGCAGCTCCTCTTGATGGGGTGGCTAGGACCTTAGACAAGGATCTTCTTCCCCTGGGGACCATACCCATCCTCATCTTACAGTCAGCACCGGGTATGGCAGGCGAACGCACACTGGCCTGCTTATCTCAGCCCTGACGTTACTGACATGTGAACCCAGTAGTTCCAGGTCCAGGTAGTCTTGCCTCTGAGACATCTAGGAATAGGTGCTTGGTGGCAGAGAGATGTCCTTTGGTTTTCAACCTGGTCTGGGAGAACACTGCTGACACTCTCAGTTTTGAGGGAGCAGAAATGCTAAATGTCCAACTCTACAAAGAATTTCTCCACCGCGAATATATGCATTGTAAATTCCCTGCTGATCAAAATGCTTGATCATGTTCCTCTGTGTGAGCCACGTTGGTTCGATGTCACTAGTGTAAGTCCTTTATTACAATGACTTTTAAGAAGAGAGCATGCAGGGCTGGGGAGATAACTCAGCAGGTAAGCGTTCTTTCTGTGCAAGCATGAGGAACTGAGTTCAGATCCCCAGGCCCCATGTAAAAAGCCAACTATGGCTGCCAGGAAGCAACACCAACACTGTGGAAGAGGGAGACGGAAAGATTGCTAGGGTTTGCTGGCTACCTCCAGTTTTGCTCTAGGCTCAGTGAGAGACCTGGTTCAAGGAGAAAAGGTAGAGAGATAGAAGGGACACCCAGCCAACATCCTCCCTTGATCTCCAAATGTGCATAAAGCACAGACATATACCACACACACTCACGTGCCTACACACACATATACATACATACACACATACATGTACACATACATACACACATATATATTCACACACATACACACACAAACACACACAAACACACAAATATACACATGCATACACATATACATGCATGTACACACGTATATGCTCATATGCATACATATTCATATATACACATACACATGCATACACATATACATGCATGTACACACATATATACTCATATACATACATATTCACATACATATACACATATGCATAAACATATACATACACACACTAGGATAAGGGAGAAGGAGAAAAAGAGAAACAATTATTTTGGTATGGAAAGGGGGCAGTGTTTCCAAGGAAAATAAAGGAGAGATCTGCTTTGAGGACTAAGTTGGAGACAATGTGGTAATACTGGGAAGAGAGTGCTCCTTGGAAATGGACAGTTTTATCCTCCAAGAGGCACCTAGCAGTGCTTAAAAGTGTTTCGGCTTGGCACAGTTAGGGGTGGAGCCTCTGCGTTTTTGAGACAGGGTTTTTATACTACAGCCCAGACTAGCTTGGAATTCAATATATAGTCCAGGCTGGCCTCAACTTCATGGTACTTTCCTACCTTAGCCTTCTGAGTGCTGGGATTGCATATTTGATCCATCATGGTTGGGTTAAGGGATACTGATAAGTAACTAAGGACATTAGTAATAACCTGGAGCAAGCAAAGCAGCTTCCCCCAACCCAGGGACAACTGTGTCCCTGGACAAAAAGGTCAAAGTGGAGAAATGTGATCTGTGGTGGCTGGACCCTGGTGTCACCACTCTAAAGGAAGCCCATGAAATCTTACCAAGGAGAAGGAGGTTGGCGTATACTGCATACCCTCTTCTGGTCTTGCCTTCACCTCACCTGAATAAAGCTTTCAGAGAGTAAGGAGATTTTGAAGGGGTTGGAACTGTCTACCAGGCCTGTTCTGGCTTCAAAATCACTTTCTTTGTACCCTGTATCTACCCTCCCTATCTTTCTAGGCATTTAGACTTCTTTGAGATGGTCCGGAATGAGGATGACCTGGAGCTAGCCCGGAGGTTTGACATGGTGAGGTGCCTGTGGGCGTGGAATAGTTGTATGGAGTCTAGGTCACAACCATTGGTCCTGAGTCTATGCTTAAGATCAGCCCAGTGCTGTCTGGATCCCCAGTGGTACCCCATGTCCAGGTCCTGTTTCTGAAGGAACTCTGATGGTATGCTGGCTCTTAGAGCCTCATCTCATGAGCTACCTGGTCACCTGCTCCCCAGGAAACCAAAAACCACAAAGTAAAATAGCCACCATGTGGCCATGCTTAGTCTCAAATTCTTTCCCAGAGCTGGCTTTTCCCTGACTCCCTAAAACTTCCCAGGTGGCCTCTTTCTATCTATGTCATCTGAGCAGCTCTGAATGCACACATCTCTATTGCTCACATGTTTTATTATCATACAATCTCACCCAAACAATAGCCTCTTTGGGGGCAGGACTTACAGGCAGGCAATAAGCATCATCCACTAATGCTCACAAAGCCTGAGCTACAGGCCACCAGCTATCGGAAGCATCTATGCCTGCTTCCTTCCCTTAGTGTGGATCAGCTGCTCCTAGTCAGCGCGGCTCTATTACCCATGGTTCATTAGTTAGGAGTGGGTATGTTTGGCATGTCACAACTTGGGGAGGGAAGTGGGAGGATACCATTGGTATCTAGGGTGTAGGCCTGTGGGTATCACTAAACATTCTTCAAGACAAGCAATGCTCCACACACCCCCACCACCAAGGAATTCTCTACCCAAAAATGCCAGTGGTGCTGAGCTGGAGAAACTTATTTGTATAATTTACAAACTCTTCCCTCTGATCTCATCTGTCTTTCTTCTTTTGCTCCTGGGTGATAGTCAGGAAAGATGGATGATGGGGCTGAGAAGATCTCGAAAGAGGATCTTCCGGCTTTTGATTTTCTTCCTCTGCTGTCTGGCTCCCCCTTTCACTGTGGTCTAAATTCTCCCAGGTCCACATTGACACAAAAAGTGCCTCGCAGATGTTTGAGCTGATTCACAGGAAGCTGAAGCACACAGAAGCCTACCCCTGCCTGCTCTCCGTCCTGCACCACTGCCTGCAGATGCCCTGTGAGTACCCAGCTCTTGTTATCACTCTCTAAGCCTTAGTCTTGGTCCACCAGGTCAATGTGAGTGTCTGACACCGTTCCCTTTGGCCCAGTGACTCGAGCTCCTCCATCTTTGTGCTGCCTCCTGCCTCCTTGAGGGTGGAGCTAAGTAAATGGTGAGAGCAACTTCAGCCTCATAGTTCAACAAGCAGAAGTTTGAGCATGAGCAAAAGGCATCTGCTGGGATCTGTTGATAGCAGGTCCATTTGCAAAAGGAAGTTTCATGCTTAGAGGAAGAGAACAGATATGCAATGCTTACCTTTACTTTGTTTGTTTTGACTATGGTGTGATTGTATATGCATGTGTGTTTGTGTGTATGTGTATTGGAGTGTGTGTGTGTGTGTGTGTGTGTGTGTGTGTGTGTGTGTCAGAACTCAGTATCAGGTGTGTTCTTTAGTCATTTCCGCCTTAGTTTTTGAGATAGGGTCTCTCACTGAACCTGGAACCACAGATTCAGTTAGGCTGGCTAGCCAGTGGCCTTAGGAATCCTCCTGCCTCTGTGCCTCCAGCCCCTTTACACTAGATACTAGGAATAGAACTCGGTCCTGGTGATTGCGTGGCCAACACTTTACCAGTCTGAATCATCTCCCCAGCCTCATGCTTGGCTTGGTTTTTACATTTTATCATTCTTGCTGACTCCTGCCTTCTTCATGGACAGCGAATGGCATCTTGTGAGCAGGTGGCTGGGTTCTCAAATCCACGTGTTTTGGGGAACAGATTACTCAAAATCACTCATTGTTGCCCGTAATATAATTAGAAAGAAGCCTCAGATGCACTCAGGTTTTTTTTTTTTTTTTTTACTTTAGCTTTCCAAAAATAGAATATCTTGAAATTTTGTTTGGTCCTCTGTAATGATGAGCCTCATCAGGATCACTAAAGTCACATTGATAATGGTGTTGGTGACAACCACAACTTATCTCGTTCCACCTGGAGCACTGTCTGATGAGAGGTTCTTAGCACATTGTCTCCAAACCTTGGGACAACCTGTATGCCATTACTTCTGAGTAAGTTTATCACACAGGGACATTGTTTGGGGTCAGGCTTTAGATGAAACATGGAGCTGTGGCCTGGCCTTTGCTGCATTCCTGTGGAACAGCGAGTGAACAAGTTGGCAACATAGCATTGGTAGAGTAGTGTGAAAGCGAGCTGAACACGCTGCGCTGCACCAGGAAGCCACAGTTCTGCAAACTCAGCCCAGAGACTGGACAATGGCTCAGCGACTAAAGCCACTTGCTTCTCTTCTGAGTTCAGGTTTCCAGAGCACATGTTGGGTGTCTCACAGATACTTGTAACTCCAGCTCCAGAAGATGTGACATAATTCTTCTGGCCTGCCAGGTGGTGGTGGCACACGCCTTTAATCCCAGCACTTGGGAGGCAGAAGCAGGCAGAGAGTGAGTTTGAGGCCAGCCTGGTCTACAGAGTGAGTTCCAGGACAACCAAGGCTATACAGAGAAACCCTGTCTTGAAAAACCAAAAAGGAAAAAAAAATCTTCTGGCCTTTACACACACACACACACACACACACACACACACACACACACACTTTTCTTTTTAAATCCAAAACTCAGCCCAGATCTCCATAGAAGGTGCTAGACTCTGACTCCTTCTGCTCCCCGTGGCTCCATTTGGTGGTCCACAGGCAATGTACGCAGCCCCTCATCTTCTGTCTCTAAATGGGGCTTTGAAGACACAGTTGTCTAGCTTGTAGTTGTAGGCAGAATTTGATGTCAAGATTAAAGTCGCTTTTCCTAGTGGCATTAAAGATGAAGCAGCCAAGGAAGGAGAGGTAGTAACTATCTCGTAAAACGGAAGTGCTCATCCAGGTAGACTGTGATCAACGAGACCTTCGTAGCTGAAGGCAATCTCCACCAAGAAGCCTCCCTGGCTTCCACTCCCCTGTAAACTCATGTTGTTGGTCTCAGCACTCACCTGGAAAGCAGTTGCCATCCATTTTATTCTGTAAGATGAAAATGAAGATCACGTTTTCCCTGCAGACTTCATGATTCATCAGGTAGTATTTTCAAACAGGTGCTTTATATAGACAGTAGAAAAAGCCATTCACAGGCACAGGGCACAGGATGCTAAGCCTCAGTAGGAAACAGGAGCCTTTCATGCTGTAGAAAAGGGTTAGGAGGGTTTACACAGCGGCCATGAAAGCCAGCCACAGATAATGAGGAGTTGAGTGGATTGGGAGTCTCCATGATCGGAAGCAGTGCTGTCTCTTCCACCAGATGAGGAGCTAGCTCCCTGAAATGGGGAAAGGCTTGCCTTGCTGGCCTGAGCTTAGACAGCCACTCCAGAGCTCAGGGTAGACACATGTCTTCCATCCCTCAGACAAGCGGAACGGTGGCTACTTCCAGCAGTGGCAGCTCCTGGACCGCATCCTGCAACAGATCGTCCTCCAGGATGAGCAAGGTGTGGACCCTGACCTGGCCCCACTGGAAAACTTTAATGTCAGGAACATCGTCAACATGTGAGTTATGCCTGGCCTCCACCCTGGCCTCTGCCATCCATCTTTACTTCTCTTCCACTCTGGATTCTTCCAGCAAAACTTCAGCTCCCTCTTTAACCCATGTGAATGTTCAGGAACTCTGTTCATAGTATACAAAAGCCTTTTCCAGTGTGGTGGCTGAGTTAGCAACTTTGCTTGTTTCTGTAGCAAAATACCAGGCCAAATGAATGGAGGAGGGGTGCTAAGGGCATTTACACAGAGCACTAGCCAGTGGGCTACAGCTCATGAGCCAGCAGAGTCCTCCATGGAGCACTAGCCAGTGGGCTACAGCTCATGAGCCAGCAGAGTCCTCCAGTTTGAATTGAGGATTATTTTGCTTTCCCCCCCCCTCTCTCTGGCATGTTTTTGCATATATCGTGTGCATGTGTCTTCTTGGATTGCAGAAGTCTTTAAAATCATTTGAAGCTACTGTAAATGAGAGGGCTGATTCAAGTGTAACACAACTTTAAATGTCTTGGATTTAGCCTTAATGCCTCTCCTCTGAGGCTCTAGAGAGCAGAATAGAAATGTGTGTGTGAGTGGGATGGGGGGAGTATCCTATGCATATGTGCATGCAAGTGTATATGCATACATATATATATATATATATATATATATATGCACACGTATATATGGCATACATGTATATATAAATGCACATTTGTGTGCATTCATGTGTGTATGCATGTGTGCATGCATGTGTGCATGTGTGTATGCCTGGGCATGTGCGTGGTATGGCTGGCTTTTCTCTTCTTGTCTCTGTTTCACTCTCCTCTGACCCTTTCTGTATCCCAGATCTACTGTCTAACACAAGTTCCCAACAACCTTCAGGACGCAGCTGGGGACGGGAGGCAGGAAGGAGGGGGGGAAAAGGTCTAAACTCAGGCTATGTAATAAAAGGCTTCCTGCTCTGTTTCTGCACTTGAGTACCTGGGGATCTTTTAGAGTTCTCTGTTAAGAGCCTTTCTCTATAGAACACAATTCATGGACCATGCAAGAGGTTCCCTACTCCCATCTGGCTATGTCGCTGCTTTGGGTCCTCTTACCAACTCTTCCTTCCCTGGCAGTACAGTGTATACTAACCTACAGTTTGATGTTTCCAGTTATCTCCTAATTGGACCCCTGGGTTTCATTGAAAAATGGCATCAGCCCAGCTCACCCACTCGGGCTTCAACTTCACTTGCTTCACTCACACAGGCTCTTGTGCCAGCAAACCCCAGGGGTGCCCATGGGTCTTAGCACATCCACACTGTTTGGGTTGATTAGCTCTTCTTTACCATCTGCATTTGCCTCGTAGAACCCAGTCTACCCTGCATCCCTCCCCAGTCAGGGAACATAATCAAAACCCTGTCCACTCCCAAGGATCCACTCGTTTGGATGGTAAAGGATGTAGCACCCCAGTGATCACAATTGTTGCCCTCCAAAGCAATCTTACTATGGGCTGGCAAGATTGTTCAGCAAGTGTAGATGCTAGTGGCCAAGCCCGATGAACTGAGTTCAATCCCTGGAGTCTACATGGTGGAAAAAGAAACTGAACTCTCTGAGTTGTCCTCTCTGATTTCCACATGCAGTAGCATGCAGTACATACATAAACAAACAACTACTGGGCTATCATGCCAGGAGCCAATCCCTCATAGCTTTAGGGTCTGAGGAAAAGGTATTTTTAACACCTATTACAAGAGCGTGCTATGAACGAGGCTGTCCCATATCTTAGATGTGCCATGATCACATTCTGCCAACCCTCTGCTCTGTCAGGGTGGGCACTGCCTCTACCCTTACACACTGGGATAACATCTCTGGCTCTTAGAGATTCTACTTATATTCTTCTTCTTCTGCATTGCTCTACTTATAAAGGTGTCTGTGTGAATACATGTGCATGTGATGTGTGTGCAGTGCATGTGTGTACATGCATGTGCATGCATGTGTGTATCCATGCCATGCATGCATGTGTGTGCTGCATGCGCATGAGTGTGTGCATGTACGTGCATACATGTATATGTGCATTTATGTGTGTGTCCATGCCACGTATGCATGTGTGTGTGCTGCATGCATGCACATGAGTGTGTGCATGTACATGTGTGTGTGTGCATGTATGTTTATGGAATTGCAGACAGCCTAGATTCAGTCTGCTATCTTACAAATGCCTCTCATTCCCATCAGCCATCACACAGGCTAGGCTGCTGGATTGAAAGATGACTCGGGGTCTTTCCTGTTTTCATGGTCCCCGAGGAGGCAGAGTGAGGAGGGTTGGGATGGGGACCTGGGAGGCATCTGAGAAGCCAATTCTTGGACAGATGAGAGATCAGGGTCTTCCTCCAGGGAACAGAGATGCCTGCCTTCCAGGAAGAGGAGAGGTGACTGTCAAAATCATGTGGTCCTTCCTCTTCTCAACAGGCTCATCAATGAGAATGAGGTGAAGCAGTGGCGGGACCAAGCAGAGAAGTTCCGGAAAGGTGAGAGGGTCTGCCTAAAGCAGCTATACTCCCACTCCCTGCCCTCTTTCCCAACCTGCCTGGGACCCCAATTCTCTCCCCTCACTTTCTCTCTGGGCCCATTTCCCTCCAGAACACATGGAGCTTGTGAGCCGGCTGGAGAGAAAAGAACGGGAATGTGAGACCAAGACACTGGAGAAGGAGGAGATGATGCGGACGCTCAACAAGATGAAGGATAAACTGGCCCGAGAGTCCCAGGAGTTGCGCCAAGCTAGGGGACAAATGGCAGAGCTGGTAGCCCAACTTAATGAAAGCTCAGTACGCGGGCATCACTCCTTCCCCATTTAGATAGTTCAGCAGCCTCGTGAGTTCTGGATCTGAGTGGGTGGAGCAGGTGTGGGGAGAAGACAAGAACCCCCAGATGAGGGAGAAGAAAAAGGACGACCTTGGGCCACAACCGCAGTGGCTCTTTAGTCCATATGGTGAACACATTATGTTAACAAATTAGAGGAAGAAGAAGGCCCTTCCTCTGGATGACAATGTCCCCAGAAGTGTATCTTGGACAAGAGAATGTAGAGAGAATTTCTGTCCCTTCCCTTTGGCTGAATGTCTTTGTGCAGTGAGGATCCTGCACTGCTGATGTTTCCTCATCCTGATGTTTCACAGTGATGGTTTGAGTGCATGCATGTGCACGTGCGCGAGTGTGTGTGTTGACTGCAGAGGGAGAGAGGAGGGTAATGTGGAGACTCCATTAGCTCAAGATGAATGTACTACCCTGCATTTCTTTGTCTTCCCACAGATCGGCCCGGTGTCTTCCCCACCTCCCCCTGGAGGTCCGCTCACCTTGTCTTCCTCCACAACAACCAATGATCTGCCTCCACCCCCACCTCCTCTCCCCCTTGATGGCTGCCCACCCCCACCCCCACCGCCCCTCCCTCCCGGAGGGCCTCCCATCCCCCCAGGTGCCCCACCCTGCTTCCACTCAGGCCCGCCCCCGCCTCATGACCCCTTCTCCAGCAATGAAGCCCCACTCAGGAAGAAGCGCATACCCCAGCCTTCTCACCCACTGAAGTCCTTCAACTGGGTCAAGCTGAATGAGGCAAGTCACTAAGGGGCTGGGCAGGTCTGTGTTCTGTACCACGCTCTGATCACCTTTGGGTCAGGGTTAGGGTGGGCACGATGGGTACTGGGAGGGGGTGGCTGGAGTCAGGTGGCTCACTGCTCCCACTGAGGACACCGACACTGGGAGAAATGCTTGTTGCAGACCTTACAGTTACTGTCAAAGCCACTTGCCAATGAACCTGTGTGTGCTGAGGGTGAATTGAGAAGCAGACCTTAGGGAGATGGCTCAGTGGGCAACAGTGCTTTACCTGTAAACATGAGAGGCTGAACTTGAACCCATCATCCACATTTAAAAAAAAAAAACAGTTATGGCTGTTTATGCTTTTAACCCCAACATTGTGGGACAGAGACAAGGGATCCTAGGAGAATGCTACACCCTGTCCTATCCAAAGTGACAAGCTTTCAGTTCAGTGAGAGATCCTGTCTGAAAGAATGAGGCAGAAATGATGAAGAAAGAAATGGCACAGCCTTGTGAGAACTTTGGGTCTGACTGACTAGGGTATGTAGCCGGAAGTGCTTACAAATCTGGAAGATAGACTAAGAGATGGCTCAGCCACTAACCCATCTTACTGTGCCTCTAACTAATTGCCACCAAGGAAATCATTTGCCTGGTCTATTACCATAGTTTGATCGTCCATCATGGAATCTAAGAATCTGAGTTATTAAAGCACTCGAACCACCTGGAAGAGCATTTCAAAGGAAGACCCTGAAGCTTAGAGACTGAGCTACAGTCAGGGAGCCTGGACTAGGCCCTCCGCACATGTTACACTTGTGTAGCTTGGTCTTCTCGTGGGACTCCTAACAGTGGGCTCAGGGGCTGCCTCTGACTCTGCTGCCTGCTTTGGGGACCCTTTTCCACCGACTGGGTCATCTCTTCCAGCTTCAGTACGAGGGAGGAGCCTAGCCTTACTGCAACTTGATATGTCATGGTTGATTGATATCCAAGGGAGGCCTGCCAGTTTCTGAAGAGATATTGCAGAGGAGTGGATTGAGGGGGCAGATGGGAGGTGCAGGGAGGGGCTGGGAAGACAGGAGGGGACACTGTGGTCTGGATATAAAAAAGAGAAAGAAAATATTTTTATATATCCATGTATATGTAGATACAGATATAGATTATTTACATATAGATAGAGCTACAGAGAGAGAGAAAGAGAGAAAGAAGATAGTCTCCTGATAGCTTCTCTAGGCAGCAGCTTGACCTACGCATGCTCCTTTGTGACGGGGCAGTGAGAAAGCCACAGGCCAGGAACACATAAGCAAGCAACCCAAATTCTAGAACCTCGAGCCAGAAGCTATGTGGAAAGCAAAAGATGTTAATTTGTACTTGCAACTTGTAATTTGTTTTTTAAAATGTGGTAAGTGAGGGACAGGTGAGACTGCTCAGTGCATAAAGGTGCTTGCTGTTAAGCCTGACAATCTGACTTGGGTCCCTGGAACCCATAAGGTAGAAGGAGAGGACAGACTCCTGCAAGTTAACTTCTGACCTTGACACATGTGTGTAGTGGTATTTGTGCCTCCCCCACAAAAATATAAACATAATTTTAATGGAATATGAAGGACTAAGTAGATAACTCAGTTGAAAAAGTACTTGTCACACAACCCTGGGGACCTGAGTTTGATCCCTAACATTCACATAAAAAAGAAGAGGAGGAGGAAGAGGAGGAGGGGGAAGAGGAGGAGAAAGAGAAAGAGAAAAGAGGAAGGAAGGAGAAGAAGAAGAAGGAGAAGGAGAAGGAGAGGGAGAAGGAGAAGGAGAAGGAGGAGGAGGAGAAGAAGAAGAAGAAGAAGAAGAAGAAGAAGAAGAAGAAGAAGAAGAAGAAGAAGAAGAAGAAGAAGAAGAAGAAGAAGAAAAGAAGTAATTGTTGGGCATAATAGCATGGGCTTGATCCCAGCACTGAAGAGGCAGAGGCAGGAGAATCTCTGAGGCTCTCTGTCCAGCCAGCCTAGCCTACCTGAGTTCCAGGACAATGAGAGACACTGTCTTTATAAAGCTGAACAACTCCTGAGGAACACCGCCTGCAAATGACCTAATCTACACATTCACAATGCACGAATACATGAGCAGGTATGCCTCCCTATATGTGTATCCACAGCTATGTACACATATGCATGCCCTCATAACTATATTAAAATTATAGGATGTGGCAGGGATTGAGAAGATACAGAGTGGTGAGATGCCTCCGCCAGTGAAGAGCTTGCTGTGTAAGCCCAGAGACATGAGTTCAGTGCCAAAAACCAATGGGAAGGGGGAGGCAAAGAACTGACTCTACAGAGTTGTTCTCTGACCACCACAGGCACATGCTGTAGCCAAAACATGCCCATGAACACACATCATACACATCCCATACACACAGCAACAACAAGAAGAAAATACAAGACAAGATCATCAATAGCTTCTATGATATTGTTCATATCCCAGGAACTTAGGCCAGAGATGACAGTGTTGGAAAAATCACATTGGAGCATTTAGGTGGATACACCAGGGAGATATGAGGAAGGTTATGATGTGGTGATTATGAGAAAGGACTGGGCTCTAGGATGCTTCCACAAAGGGATGAAAGCCCGGGCAGATGTGGGGGACAAGCTGTGTTTGGGAAGCAGTGAAGATTGGGGTGACTGGTCTGCCATTCACCCAAGCACTTGAGCCCCTCTATCTTTGCTCTGATCTCCAGGAGAATACAAGAGACTAGAAGCTTCAATCTCATGGCCTCCCCGAATGACTCTGTTGCTTCAGTTAGCTCCTCTCCTGGTCTTCTTGACTCAGTTCCCATCCCTCCCTCTATGTCTGCCTCAGACTTTCCTTTCCAGGAGCCCAGTTTCTTTTTCTTTTTCTAGTCTCTTCCTCTATCCTACATGTGTGCTCCTGAATGCACTCATGCATGTGGGCGTGCGCACATGTACACACACACACACACACACACACACACACACACACACACAGTGGCTGCTTCTACCACAAAAAGAATCTGTCTGTGTTGGCTTTGGCCAGTTGCCTATGTCCCTTGCTGCTGTGAGCTTCCCAGCCCAGCATTCCACATGAGGGTCTCTGGCCCTCGGAAGGCCACAGGAATGTCTCCTCCCTCCTGACTCTGGCCTAGCCTCCCCTTTTCAGAGTTTAAGAAAACAGAAGTGAGTGAAAGGTACACTCCAAATCTGAGGAGGAGATGTAAGAAGGGGTGTTAGGGAGGTTGCCTGCTGACCTGGAGACAGATGGGAGTAGGTGACCGGGTAATTTTAGGTCCAAAGACTAATGTTCTAGATGAGAAGAGGATACTTGGAGGCAGGGCTGTATAATGAGGAGTGATCTCCTATTCTGTGCTTGCCCTCTACACTCCCATCCTCCTGGGCCATCAACACCACATTACACGGTTACTGGTGCAGTTTGGGCTTCTACAGACCCTAGCACAAGGGTCCTCCAAAGACAAACAAACCAACAAACAAATAAAATGGGATGGTGCCTCAACCGAGAGGTGGAAACTGTAAACATATGCACCCATTGCAAACATCAAAGATGGACACACCTTCCCTGGCTCTGACCAACAGGAACTTGAGACAAATTTTGCTGATCTGAGCAGAGTTCCTACATGGGGCCAGCATATCCCAAAGTTTGGCACGTGTCCTCTTTTTGGGAGCTGGGGAAAGTAGGAACAAGATCCTGGGAAAGAAAATGACCACCTCAGATCCAGAAAATGGAATCTCTACACAGGCCCAGACTATCCCACATACATGTGAGCCACAGTGCTTTCAGGGACTCCATTAGAACAGGCCTGAGGGTGCCCTCACAGTATTGTCTTTGGTCGAATAGGTGCCCCAACTCTCCAGCCCTTGCAGTGATTTCTCACATACTTCTATGTGGCCTCACATGAAAGGGAGAGATGACAAGATGTCTTCTGTCTCTACCAAGAGTATTGTAGAAGAGGGATGTTGGAGAGGAGTGATGTTATTGAACCCCTTTCTGCAAGTCTGAGAGATTGGCCACTAAAACATGTGCCTTTGGGGACTAGTGGTGTTAGGGAAATCTTGGTGGCTCTGTCATGGAAGACTCATGTCAATCATGGTCCTTCTCCCTACCCCGAATCTCAGGAGCGTGTCTCTGGCACCGTGTGGAATGAAATTGATGACTCGAAGGTATTTCGGATTCTGGACCTGGAAGATTTTGAAAAAATGTTCTCTGCGTATCAGAGGCACCAGGTAAGATTATATCCTCTAGTCTCTTGGAAATTGACTTTCCTATCTTGACTTGCACACACACACACACACACACACACACACACACACACACACACTCACACACACACACACACATCTACCTACAGAGATGTTAAGGCTGTAGGGAAGAAGATTGATGCTACTCTGCTACTTCATGGGATCAAGACTGTGGCTGGGGCCTGGAAGGCCCTGCTCTGGTCTGTTGAGTCTCTGTGTGCGTGATGGCCACAGAGAAGGGAATGGGGGTTGTTTTGCAGCTAGCTACAGGTCTAAAGTGATAAGCTCTTGTAGGGATCTCCAGGGGTACTGATTTTCAGCCCTCATCTTCCAATACTGAGTGACTTTGAAGATGTGTGGGGCCCTGGAACCCGAGTACAGCTGTCATGCCTGGAGGCCTTCCACAGGTCCACCTGGTGATGACCATCAGGGGCTCTATATCTCTTACTTTCTCTGCATGTCTTCTAAGATTGGCACACTCATTTCTTCACCTCTGCTTGGCCCAGGACTCCGGCTTTGAGGATTTCTGGTTACTCAGGGGTCCTGAGCTCTGGTTGGTGACTAGTTGCTGAGGTCTGCCTCCAAGAGGTCTGCAGAGGGTACACTATTTTGCTTTTTACCAAGTCTAGACCTGGAGATGACTCCTTATGAGGCAGTCAGCGCCAAGGTCATGTGGGGCCCAGCCAAAGGAGTACTGTGGAGTTGGCACTCTAGCCCTGTCTTGAGGTTCCAGATAAAACAACTGATTATTTATTTGATTTAAATGTGGGTGCCTGTGACATCCTATCCTCTGCTCTTAATTCCAAGCAGCATTTTGACTCATGCTGTGGTTAAGCTGGCCTGGTCATGGGCGGCAGTCAAGGCTCAGGACCTGAGAAGAATTATGTGAACACCTGTGTCCTGAGCAGGACTGGGTGGGGCTGGGGTGTGTGCAAGTATCAGGCATGCCTCCCTTCACCTGTGAGTCATTCTCTGGGCTTTTGGACTGGCCTTTCCAGACACTAAGGCCCTGAGCTGGGATGGGAGACAGTCAGGAAAGAATTCTTATGGGGCTTAAGGCCTCCCAGCTTACTGAGAAGTGAGTCTGTCTTAAAAACCTCTGATCTGCCTGCTTCCTGCTGCTGGTCCCCTCCCTCACAGCTCACCTGGGCCTTGCTTCCATCAGCATCTAGAACTAAAGTCAAACTGGAGCAATGCCAAAAGTCAAACTTACCTGCTCACTACCTCTCTGCGTCTTAGGGCCCCAGGCCATGAGCCACGAAGCAGAGAAGGTCCCGAGTCCTCTATATTCTAAGTAGGGTCTGAGCCCTTGGCTTCAACTCCATCAGTGTCAGGAAGAAAGCCTCAGGACAAGCTGTGCTCCCCGACGGTCCTCTTAGACATCGGAGAGGGAGGGAGAGGGGTAAATCCAAGGTCACCTGCTTTTCCTGATCCAAAGATGGGGACTATCACAGGCTTCAGTTCTCCTGGGTAGAGGAACATCTTCCATCCACTCAGCAGGTTCTCAGCAGAGGCAAAGAAAGAATGACTGGCCAGAGATCAGGGCCCAAGTTCTCATGTTTGGGGGCTAGTTGGCCCAACTGGGTGCCTTCCTGGTTCCCAAGTGTCAGTCTGCCTGGTGTTTGTTTCTTTGGGTTCTGTGGGTGCACATCTGCCCTGAGCTGCTGTCCACAGCTCTTTCTGGGTTCCTGTCTCCTGTTCCTGGGGACACAGAGGACAGAACAGAGACCAAGGATGCCCACATTTGTCTTGATGCTCTCGAGTCCCTGGCCCGTTGACTAACATTGTGCATGTTTAATTCTCTGATGGCTGTGGCTGCTGCCTGCCTAGGAGCTGATAACTAATATGATTCTCAGCAGGTGAGTGAACATTCTGTCTCCTACCCACTGTCCTGGGCGATAGCCCAGAACTGGGTCCATGAGAGAAGGCTTGCCGTCACTGTCTTCAGCCTTTATCACTCGTCCATGTAGGGTTGCATGCAGGAGGGTCCCCAGAGAGAGAGAGGAAATGTGAGAGATGGAGGGACTGCAAGCAGACCTCTGCCAGCTGCGGAGGCGAATGCCTACACAACTGAGAAGGCTTCTAGGTCTATGGTATCAGCTACAGGTGCCAAGGCAAGGCTTGCCAGCATGACTACACATGTTGGGCACTGAACAACTCCAAAGGGAAAAATCCACAAAGACAATGGCGTGCCTGGCAGGCCCTGGAGTTGTGTGCCTTGGAACATGTGCTCTGGGAAAATCCCTAGCTGCGCTAGAAAGGCTCCCAATCTCTGACCAGGGGCTTCCAACAGAAGGAGGGTCCGGGTCTTTGACCTCTGCCTACTGGTACCCCAGAAGTGAATTCAGCATGGCTCCTGCCTCCGTTTTTTCATATGACCTTGTAAAATCCTTTAGCCCTGCCACATTGAGATAGGCTGGAGGGCTCCAGGAGTTAGAAGCTATGGCCTTATGGGGGTTTGAATCAACTTCCCGTCACAAGCTTGGGGAGGCTCTGGGTGGGTATAGATGTCTGCTAAAGCAAACCATATTGCCTGAAGCCACAGAGATTAATTATGGCTTCCATTTGGACAGCTCCTTTCCTGGCTTTCCAAGAGAGGCCGAGCTCTAGAAGGAGGACCCTTCACGACCCTCCATCTTTTCTAGCCCAGGGTGGTCCTAGATCCTCTCTTAAGAGTTGGTGGTTAAACACCCTTCCTCTCACATCTTCTCTTTCTCTTTCTTTATGTCCACTGGGTTAGGGGCATCCCCACACTGAAGGAAGGGTGGGTCTGGGTGGTGGGCATGAAGAGTAGGGCATGTACCTCAGTGGTCCCCCTGTAACTCATCATTTGCAGAAAGAACTGGACTCCATGGAGGACATCTACCTAACCTCCCGCAAGGTTAAAGAGCTGTCAGTCATCGATGGCCGGAGGGCCCAGAACTGTATCATTCTTCTCTCCAAGTAGGTGCTCACCTGTAGCAGGGAAAGGGATCCTCCAATGGGTGGCGGGGGGAGGATGTGCATAATTCGGTGGCAGAGTGCTTGTTTGACTGCCCAGCGTGCACCAGGCCCTGGGTTAAGTCTGAACACTGCAAAACAACCAACGTCGACATTGAGCCGCAGGCCGGGGGAAGGTAGCAGAGGAACAGGGGGTCATGCTGGCCTTGCGTCTCTGACTTCCCCTGGAGGAGAGACGGGTGGGTGCTGATCTGTCTACCCTACAAGCCCATGTTAGGCTGCCGCATTGTGCTCTGCAGACAGGAAACTGCCCTGTCCACAAGGCTCCAGTAAGCATCTGCCAGTGGAGCTATCCTAAGCCCATGTAGGGCCCACGCTGCTTAGGCCTGGGAGCCACATGATCTCAGCCTGCAAACATTTCCCTGGGCTTAGGAACAAACAAGCAGTATCCGTGTTAACAGCACAGCTTCTGTGTGGGGCCTCCCCCACTCAGGGTCAGGGGCACCGCCTCAAGCTCTATTCTTAGTGCCGCCTACAGCCTCCTCTGGGACGTCTGCCCCCTCTGCCCTCCCACAAGTTCCCTGGCCTGAGTTTCTTCCATTGAGTGGGGTGGGGGTGGGATGGGGGTGGCTGGTTCCCTAGAGTTCTCAGTGGGTGTGTACCTGGAGGGGTGGATGAGCGGGGAGGGGGTAGTCCTAGGAGGCTGGTGGGAGCTGGGTGGGAACCAGGCACGGTCAGAGACGGAGAGAGTTCTGCTGCCCTCCAGCTCTGTCCTCTGTGTAGATGCTGGAGACATTTAAGGCAGGAGGGAGCAGTGGAGGAGGAAACGGAGATGGCCAGAATGCCTCTGCCTGTCTGTCTTAATCTCCTGTGTCTCATCAGTTCTGAGGACGCTCGAGTAAAGCAACAGGGACTCAGGCTCCGATGAGAACTAATACACTCATTATTGGATATATGGAGTGAATCGTATTTCCTCTTTATTAAAATTAGACTCTATTATGAAGTTGGCCTGGGACAGCTTTGTAGAGGAGGGGGGAGAGCAGGTTCAAAGTGAGGGATGGAGAGGAGAAGATGAAGCCATACTGTATGGAAAGAAGCCCCAGGGGCTGTCCCAAGAGCCAGGCCAGACTGCTCAAGGTGGATTCGTTATAGGTTGAAGCTTTCTAATGATGAGATACGGCAGGCCATCTTGAGGATGGATGAACAAGAAGACCTCGCTAAGGACATGCTGGAACAGGTGAGGACCCTCGGGAGGGGAGGCCACCAACATGGGGACAGCTGTGCTGCTTTCTTCCCCATCGCAGAAAGGCTGAAGGACAGCCATGCTGCTTTCTTCCCCATCTCAGAAAGGCTGAAGCCCTGAGGTTGAAAAGACTTAGATCTGAAGACACTGAGAAGGTTTCTAGAAACCCCCCTGGACTAGCCTTTCCTACAGAACAGACCGCCAGAGAACTTTGTGATCCCAGCAAGGTCTCAAGGAAGAGTCAGGGTAGCAATGGTCATTTCCTCATCAATTCTTCACGTTAATCCATTGATGGTGTCCTTTAAGAAAGACCAGGCAAGTGACAAATATGCATGCTGCCAACTGGACTTTATTAAAATGAAGAGCACAGTTGTCAAGCATGCATGAAGTCCTGGAGGTCCACAGAAACTGAGTATGGTGGTGCACATCTACAATCCCATACTGGGGCTTGAGGCCAGCCTAGGCTTCATGAGACTCTATCTCAAGAGATGAGCTGGGCTACTGGAGGGAGGATGGCTCAGTAGCTAGCAGCACTTGATGCCTGCACACGACCAAGGTTCATTTCCTGGTACCCATATGCTGCTCACAACCATTCATAATGCCAGTTTCAGGGATCAGACCCTCTCTTTCTACCTCTGTGGGCACCAGGCATACACATGGTGCAGGCATGAATGCTGACAAAACACCCATACACATAAATTAAAATAAATTTAAAAATATAAAAAAAAAATGAAGAAAAAGAGCCAGTGTCCGTCAGAGAATATGCTATTTTTTTCTCAGGTGATAGCAAGGTAAAGTGTAGATAATATTTTCCAAGAATACATGTAACAAATGGTGTGTGCTCACGGTAAGGATCATTGAGAAACTAGCAAAAGAAGCAGTTTTGAAGCCGGGTGGTAGTGGTGCACGCCTTTAATCCCAGCACTTGTGAGGCAGAGGCAGGTGAATTTCTGAGTTCGAGGCCAGCCTGGTCTACAGAGTGAGTTCCAGGACAGCAAGGGCTACACAGAGAAACCCTGTCTCAAAAAAAAAAAAAAAAAAAAAAAAAAAAAAAAAAAAGAAGCAGTTTGGAAACTGAGCCCAAGACTTGAACCATTGCTTTCTGGAAGATGGTATCTGGCAGCTTGTGAGTACCAGAAAGTCCCAGTGTCGGTAGTTACCAGAGAACCAGCGGACCACAGCAGAGGAGCATCACACTCCCACTCGTTAGCTAAGATTAAAGAGCGATGGCCACACGCTGATGAAAAGGGAGCAGAACGACAATTACCATTCATCTCACTTTATAGAGTTATTGGGCGTACATGGTAAGGCTAAACATGTGTCTGCTCTGTGACTCAACAATCTCACTCTTTGGCACATACTGAAGCGAGGCCACTATAAATATTAAAAGACACACACAGACATAATTATAGCAACTTGGTTTATTAAACCTCCCAGAGGGTGAGCAATGCAACTGATCATTCATAGGGAAGTGGAAAAACTGACTGTGGTACACCCCTTTCGTGGGATACTACTAAGCAGTAAATAAAGAAATAAACCAGTGTATACAGCATACATGAGTCTTAGAGGTTATATTGAGTGAAAGATGCAAATTGAACATAGTGATGTGGCTAATTTTCTGTGGCTATGTCAAAATCTCAGAGACCAGTAAATCTATAAATAAGAGCTGGCTTGGCTCATGGCTCTGGAGGCCGAAA
Organism: Mastomys coucha; assembly: GCF_008632895.1. Classification (NCBI taxonomy): domain Eukaryota; kingdom Metazoa; phylum Chordata; class Mammalia; order Rodentia; family Muridae; genus Mastomys; species Mastomys coucha. The sequence goes on along the minus strand of NW_022196909.1, from coordinate 64,204,787 downwards.
GCATGGTGCTGGATCTGCTCGGCAGCTCGTGAGGTCTTCAACTGTCCCAAAAGCATGGGAGAGGGCATCATGGCAGGAGACAAGCGGAGGCTCTAACTTGGATTTCTCTTGCTCTTATCAGGCCACTAATGTCATTACTAGGGTCTCACTCTTGTGCTCTCATCTAACCTGAATTATCCCCAAAAGCTTTCCTGCTAGATGCCATTAACATGTGGATTGGAAGGTTTCCACGTGTGAACTCTAGAGGGATACTTTCCAACCGTGACTCAGGGATGAAGGCACTGGCTGCTCTTCTAGCTGACCAGGGTTTAGTTTCCAGCACCCGCTTGGAGGCTCACAAACCTCTGTAACTCTGGTTCCAGGGGATTCGATCCCCTCTTCTGTTCTCTGCAGGCACTGCACAAACATGATGCATTCACATACTCAGGTAAAATACCCAAGCTCACTATGTAGCCAGGCTGACCTCAAAACTGATGGGTAGAGCAGCTTGGCCTCCATTTGCTAGGTAACTCAAGCTTGCCTGGAAGTTGGTATATAGATGGGGCTGGACTTCAACTTGCTATGGAATCCAAGCTATTCTCAAAAAAATTGGTATGTAGCCCAGGCTGGCCTTGAATCCTCCTGCCTCAGGAGGCCCCTCCTCATACTGAGCAGAGGCAGTGCACGAACTTCTCTACATTGTATGGACTGTATGTCAGCTTCCCATCTGACTCACACCTGCTCTTTGCAGCTCCTCAAGTTCGTCCCCGAGAAGAGCGACGTTGATCTCCTGGAAGAACACAAGCATGAGATAGATCGGATGGCGCGTGCAGATCGCTTCCTCTATGAAATGAGCAGGTCAGATGGGCACTGGGCAAGGCAGGAAGGAGGAGATTCAGGGCCTGGCTCTGACAGTAGGGTGCCAGGTATAGAAGGAGAAATGGGGTTCAGGTAGCAGCTCTGGCCAAGGAAAGGGAAGGAAGAATCGCCCAGGAAAAAGCTGGGGCTTCCTTGGAGCCATGGGTTCGCCTGTGACTTTGCTCACTCTGTCCACAGGATCGACCATTATCAGCAGCGGCTACAGGCCCTCTTCTTCAAGAAGAAGTTCCAGGAACGCCTGGCTGAGGCCAAACCCAAAGTAGAAGGTAGGGCTGGAGCCTGCAGTGCACACCTGGAGAGAGGACATGCCTGGGGATTGGCCAATGGGACAGAGGGAAGCATCTACCTTCCCCTGACTTCAGAGAGATGCCCAAGTCAAGTACAACATTTAAAACTATGACATTTAGATTTTTGCATCAGGGTTTCATGTGGTCTAGGCTTCCAGTTTACTAGGTAGCTGAGGTCAGCCTTGAACTCCTAATCTTCCTGCCTCTACTTCCCAAGTGATGGAACTATAGGAGTGCACCACCAGCTTGGAACTATAATTATTATAGAGAAATGTTCTTGTCCATGTTGGCTTACATGCCAATCACATGAAGCTTTTCTCTGCCTTGGGACTGGCTCCCTGGGCAGGGGGTGGGGGTGAGGAAATCAGAAATGTAGCCAGCATCCTTCTTGGGGCTTGGCATGCCCAGGGTCATCCATTCTTTCCTACTTAGGAAGCACTGGGTTCACAAACTCTACTGGGCATGTTTGCTTAAATGTGAGATCATTAGAAGGCAGCAAGTTGCACAAGGTGGTCCCTAGAGGTGTCTGGGTGAGACAGGCCTCCTCTAGATTGCCATTCCTGAGATCCTTTAGGAATGTTATAGCAAGATGCTTGCCGTCTTTCCAATTGATCCCTTCCTTCCTGTCCCTAGTCACTCACTGTGTCAAAAAGCATATGCTTGGGGCTGCCTGTGGGGACAGTAGAGGAGCAGGGCTCAGGAAGCTGTAGGAACACTGGAGGGCAGGATGGCAGGCAGATATGTATACCTAGCAAAGCGCAAGCAGGAGAAACTGGAGACTCACTGGGAGTAAGGACAAGGCTTACAGGGCAGAACAAAACACAACAAACAAACAAACAAACCAAGAGACTCTTGGAGGCTCAGGGTGTCAGGCTAGGGGCATAGCAGAACATAGGCGCCCCCTGCTGGGCCATAGCAGGACATAGGGCCCCCTGCTGGGCACTCTCTGAGATGCCCAGTGCAGAGAGCAGGCTGGGCTTTCTCAAAGGCTGCCTTGGGATTTCTGGAGTAGGAGTGTGTAGAGATAAAGGAAGCAGTGTTTAGTATGTACACACGTATGCGTACAAGGGACCTGCAGATTGTAATAAAGAAGAGGTCAATCATCTCTGTGTTATCTCCTTGCCCCGGTGGAGGGCAAGGCCTTGTTTTCATCTACACCCTCTTTTTGCTGCAAGCCACTTTAGGAGCATTCAGGCTAAGGTGTGGTAGTCCACTACCTATGCATCTTACGTCAAACAAATGTGTGTGGTGGCCATTTGGAACTGTGGAGCCAGAGTAGCTTAGGCATTGGAAAGGGTTCTCCAAAGAGCAAGTACCTAAACTCTAAGAATCTGCCGGGATGTTCCATAAAGTGCCTCTTTCATATCAAGCTGCACCAAGAAAGACATGCTGGAGGGAACAAAATATTTGGGGCATATCAAACTTCTACAGGTGGGATCCAGAAGACATCTGTCCACTAGGGATGGCTGCTGTCCTTGAAGGGCTTGGGAACAGTGCCTGAAGGAGGACACACACATAGCCACATGAGGAGTTGAGCTTCTAGGTCTCCCAGAAGTAGTCACGAAGTAGCTAAGACTGAGCCCACCTCGGCTGGGCGCCGAGCCACTGACACCCACCTCTCGTCCTCCAGACAGGCTCTTGGGGAAGTTGCTTCAACGCGGTTTACCAGGTTTGACAAATTGCCCAATTCCACTTTGAATATATTCTCCCTATGAATACATTCATTGCTGAGTACACTAAAATTACCAATTCTCATTACAAGTAGATGCACTAAATATAGCCTGGATGAATGTGGCGGCAAGTGTAATATCTTTATGGATGCATTCATGAACGCATTATTCTCACGAGCGTCTGAAATGTCAGCACTGCGGATGGCAGTTTTCTCATCTCCCGATTTCCTCTCAACTCTTATCATTTTCTGTTTTGTCAACATTTTTAGCATTTTTTAAGGCTATCCCTTTGAACACTTTCAAACAGCTCATCAACCTTAGAAAAACTATCCCTAGCCGTGTAAACTGCTGAGGATTTCTGCAAGTAGGTTTTATTTATTTATTTATTTTTTTGAAAATGAGCTTTTTATTGAAATATGGCACACACAACTACATCTGTTTGTTTTGGGCAATTAGTAAGTTTCTCCCCTTCCTGTCCATGTAATCAACTCAAGGTGAAGAAATTGAATTTGCCCATGCTCTGTATGTATCCTTTCTGGTCCTTTGGTTGTGAGATTTCGCCTTAACAGCTGAGCATTTCTTCAGCCAAGCCCACTCCCCTGACCCCTGATACAGGATCTCTCTAGATAGCCTGACAGTCCTCAAACTTACTATTTAGGCCAAGCTGGCATCAAACTCACAGAGATCCTCCTGCCTCTGCCTCCCACCACTGCCTCGCTCCAGCCCTTCTTTATATCCCCCTTCCAAACATTCAAAAAATGTCACCCTCCTGGGGAAGCTTTGCTCTCTCCTCTTCAGAGATATCTTGATGTATGGATGAGCTTTTCTATTTTGAATTTTCTATAAATGGAATGATGTTTTATGAATGATTTTTAGATTGCTTTTTTTCAGTTTATTCCTTAAGAATTTCCCCCTAAAGGTGGTGGGGGCTATTGATCTAGGCAATGTCTGCCTTGGCATTTTCTAAGGCCACAGTGACAAACATCAGTTATCTGCGCAGAAGCTCCCCCTTGAGAACCAATGAGGAGTTACTTACAGGAGTGTGGGGGACTGCACAGCAGCTATACCGGAAGGTCTGAGCCCAGTATGGTTTCCCCATGGCTGCATAATCAGAACCCCTTCCCCTAATCTTCCCCAGTTTATATATTCTAGCTCCCCATCCTCCCAGACATCAAGGTCATGCAGCAATTAGGTAAGAATTACATACAGGTTTCTGAGGGAGTGGATGGATACATGAATGAGAGTTCCAGAACCCTACTTGCTGCCTCCTCCTGTGACGGAACACCAACCCTCAATAAACTCAGTAGGGACGATCATTCACAAGCAATTACAGCTAAACTGAAGACAGTGGTCTTGGGGGATGTGGATAGTGCTGTGCCACAGCTTAGCCTTCTGGTTTTGAATTCTCCCTAAAGATACATGTGGATACTCAGTTTTCAGCGCTGTGTTTTATTCCACTACAAGGCAATTTAAGCATTCTGGTTTGTAGTTTTGATAAGCCCGGGCTGGGGTCACTGGGGAGATTGCAAGTTGGTAAAGTGCTTGCAGCATACACATGAGGGCCTGGCTCCAGAACTCACATTTCCAAATCCTGAGAGCTGGGCATGGTGGCAGGCCTGTAACCTAGTGCCATGGATGCAGATTGGCAGATCCCTATGGCTCCCAGGCCAGCTAGCTTAGCCAAAGGGCCAAGGTTCAGGTTCACTGAGACAACTCGTCTCAAAAACAAGGTGGAGGGTGGTTGAGGACACACACACACACACACACACACACACACACACACACCCCACACACACACACTCGCACTGGGAACAACCTAAGTTTGCATTCACAACAGGGTTGGTTTTAGTCCATAGAATGTGCATATGTGTGATCTAAAGGCTTTCTGGACAACTCTCACTTATTTCTTTTTTTTATAATATCTTCTTCAGAGCTACTTAGTTTTTTAAACTGTCTTTGAAAATTCCTACAAACTGTTTGTCTAGGGTTTCCCTTTTTATGTGATATGTATTTGTGTTCACTCTGAATGTATGTGTGTATATGTATCAAGTGCATACATGTATGTACAGTGCACACTCCTGAGTGTACACACAGAGGCCAGAGGAACCTCAGACATGAGGTGTCCTCCTTTCTCTCCACCTTGCTTTTTTGAGACACAGTCTGTCACTGTACCTAAAGCTTATCATCTGAGCTGTACTGTCTGGTTAGTAAGCTCCCAGGATCCTCTGATCTGGCTGCTCCCCCCTCTCTCATTAGGCGACAGCCCTACAAATAGTGATGGCTGACCTTTTCCATAGGTGCTGAGGATTTGAACTCAGGTCCTCTTGCTTTCATAACAAGTGCTCTCACCCACTGGGGCATCAGCTTTCAAGCCCCAAGAACTTTTGTTTTACCTTCATAATGAGCATCCTCAGGAATTTTCAGTTCAACATAGGCAGAGACTACAGAGTGTTCTAGTCCTCTCACTATTATCTCAGAGCACAGGCACTGCTGTCTTCTGAGAAAGGTACCTTAGATTATCCTCTGACCTCCACATGCAATGTGTACATACATGTATATACCTGTGCATCCACATGAACATACATGCAAATACATACATACAATACACAACTTCAAAATGTGTCAGACGTCTCATAATAAAAAGATTCAGAAAGCACAAAATTTTCTAGGTCTAGAAAATAAAATTGCCATATCAAGTATGTATTCATAAAAAGTATAATAATCTTTATGTGCAGGACAAGATATTCTAAATCATTCTAGAGGTTGAATACTCTGAGGATACACTACCTTTGCCCTGAAGGTGGGGAGGGGGAGAAACGGAGGGATCTGGACCAGAGTCTCTACCCAAGAGTTGAAAAGGTAGCCCCTTTCGTCATTCTGAAGAGCCAGGAACCCTGCTGCCCTGGCTCTCTCTGTGCAGCATCCTGAGCTGTTCCTCTTCTCCCAGCCATCCTGCTGGCCTCCCGGGAGCTGACTCTCAGCAAGCGCCTGAAGCAAATGCTGGAGGTGGTCCTAGCCATCGGTAACTTCATGAACAAGGGGCAGCGTGGGGGTGCCTACGGCTTCCGGGTAGCCAGCCTCAACAAGATCGCTGACACCAAGTCCAGCATTGACAGGTGGAGACCTATGGGCTTCCTCACCCCATCTGAGACTCTCCTTCCCTTCTCTGACTCTTCTATCTCTCCATTCTAGCTGTCTTGTTCGTTTTAGATAGTTTAAAGAATTATTTTAGTGTGCATGTATATATGCATGCACGCATGTGTGTGTGTGTGCTCTCACACACATATGTTCAGTGTGCATGAGTGCAGTTGTCAGTGGTGGGCAGCAGAAGGTATTGGATGCCCTGGCATTGGAGTTATTGGTATTTGTGTGTACTCAGAACCAAACGCATGCTCTCTGGAAGAGCATAAAGCCCTCTCAGCCACTAAGCCATCTCTCTCTGGTCCAGTCATTGCTTTTCTTTTTCTTCACACTCCCCCTGTTTTTCTCAGCCCCCTCCACTCGCCAGTCCCATGACATAACTGTCACCCACAGGAACATCTCTCTGCTTCATTACCTGATCATGATCCTGGAGAAGCACTTCCCAGATATCCTGAATATGCCCTCAGAGCTGCTGCACCTATCAGAAGCTGCCAAAGTCAAGTAAGGAGTGCCCCCAACCCTGCCTTCACCGTAACCACACCAGCTGGCTTCCCCCATCTGAGGAGACACTAGGAAGGGGCAGCGTCTCAGCGTATGCTTTTAGGAGAAGCAGTTAGAGATGGTTTGCTCTCTGGGTTTCAAATTACTTCTGAAAATACCAAAAGAATGGAGAAGTAAGCCATGAACAGAAGGACAGCCATTAACAGAAGCATTAATTGAGACACTTGCACTGTGGGCAAATGGAACTTCAGCCTCATAGGGGTACAGCAGAGAACACCCTTTCTTGTTATCCCATGGTAGGCATGAGGGAGTGGGCTAGTCATGCAGGACACTGGCTTCGTGGCCTGGAGGGGGTATGGCTATAACTCTAACAGGCAGAGGGGGCTGATCCAAAATAAAAAATGCTCATCTGGGTACTGGAGAGATGGCTCAGAGGTTAAGCGCACTGGCTGCTCTTCCAGAGGACCCAAGTTCAATCCCAACCATCCATGTGATGGCTTACAACACAATCAACAATTTTAGTTCCAGGGGATCTAATGCCCTCTTCTAGCCTCCTCAGGTACCAGGCACACATGTGGTACACAGACCTATATATAGGCAAAACACACACAGACACACACACAGACACACACACAGACACACACACACAGACACACACACACAGACACACACAGAGACACACACACAGACACACACACAGACACACACACACACACATAGACTCACAGACACACACACAGACACACACACACACAGACACACAGAGAGACACACAGACACACACACAGACACACAGACACACACAGACACACACACACAGACACACACACAGACACACACACAGACACACACACAGACACACACACAGACACACACACACAACTTTAAGCACATTTTTAAAAAGCCCAATCAGTTGGAAGGATGGGATCCTGAATTATAGTGGGCAGGACACCCACAGCATCTGCTAAGGCCATGACACTTAACCTGTGGTCTGTGAAGAACAGAAACACTAAGGCTAACAGCTATCAAACCTCATGTAAGATAGTCTGTGCTATAACAAAACACTGGAGACTTGCAACTTAGAGAAGTCAGAAGTGTATTTGACACATGGCTTTGTGGGACTGGAAGTCTGAGAGCATGGCGCCATGCTTAGCATCTGCTTCTATAGCGTGGCAGCAGCATCCCAGGCTATGGCAGAGAATGAAAGACCACGATGCCATCTTAGAGACTCCACCATCATGACTAACCTCATCATATCAAAATTATCCCCCCAAAGCTCTACCTCCAAATACCATCAACGTATGACTTAGGAGAGACAGGCTGCTAAATGATGGTGGATACTGCCTAATTGTGATGAAAAGAGAGAAACCCAAGCCAGACGCCAGTGTGAGGAAGCTTTGGAGAGGGCTGGGGAGATAGTTCCATAGGCAACATGGAGGTCATACCTAGAATCCAAGCCCAAAACAAAACAAAACTAAAAACATAAAACACAAACACCAACAGACAACTAGACAGCTCCTAAGAATCAATCCCAGTCTGAAGACTTCCACATGCTTGTGCACATACACACCTTGTTGCTTGTGCACATACACACACATACACACATACACACATGCACACATGCACACATGCACACATGCACACAGAGACACACACCATGCACATGTACTTACACACACACATACCATGTACCTGTACTTACACTTACACACACATACACACACACACACACACAACTACAGAAGCTTTGTGAGACACAACATCTGGAAGGATCTATGGAGTGGAGCTTTCTGCTGACGTCTTACAGAATTGCCAACAGGCACACAGGGCAGTGACACGTCACAGCCACGTGTCAGGGGCTCAAGGGAGCTGGGACTCAAGGCTACATTGCTTGAAGCTGACCTTTCTCTGAACCATTCCTGGCCCCTCACATCCAGAGCTGATGGGTTTCTTCCCCTCCCCTGTGTCCCACAGCCTGGCAGAACTGGAAAAGGAGGTGGGCACTCTCAGGAGGGGCCTCCGAGCAGTGGAGGTGGTAAGTGAACCTGCTGGGCTTGGTGGGGGAAGCTCGCCAAGGAAAAAGCCAATGTTACTCCATCACTGGGTCTAGTGCCCACCCCAGCCCAATACACACACCGCTCAGACAGGAGAAGCCCTGTGTGGTGCATTCTGATGACCCAGGGCTCCTGGGATAGGAATGGGAAGGGGAGACAACAACAATGGAGAGAGCCTTCAGGAAAAGTTATTCACCTACTTGGTGTTTACCGTTAGACCCTCAAAGAGGGGCTGTCTGTCCGAGACTGTCTCTATGTCACTGAGCGGGAGATTTCCCCATGTTGGACTTAACTCTAAGACTGTCCCATGCTCATGTTTGATCATAGGCTTAGCTGACTACAGAGGGTGTCCGGTAGTGTGGCAATGGGGAACTGCATTCCCCTGAGATATCCCACCTTATCTGTTCCCTTCATGCCTGAAGTAGTAGAGGATCTGAGAGCTCCAGCATTGATGGGGACTTTGGTAATTTAGTCCTTTGAGGTGGCTCAAACAAGTCAATGGAATGGCCTGTATGAACAAAAGATATTTACCTCTTAATTTTGCAGGGTAGGTCATTCAAGACTGAAGTGCTGGCAGGACCAATGTCCAGTGAGGGTCTGATCCTCACCTGCTACAAAGAACAGACTTCCCTGTGACTCTTGTATAGGACCACTGAACCCATTCACAAAAGCCTTATGGCCTAGTCACTTGACAGGAGAGTCCAACCCACTACCTGTAGGTTATATGTACCCCAGGAGAGTTATGCATAGGGCTGACACAAAACCACAAACTTACTTAAGACATTACGAAAATTTTTTACAGTGACATTTTCCTACCCTGGTTGTGTACTTCCAAGTGTGCACTTTGTAGATGACAACATTGTCTCATAATGTCACAAGTTTGCATTCATCTGTGAGATTCCACGTCCTTGCTTCACTTTAGGATCTCAATCCAGGGCTATTGAGGACAGAAACACTGGATCCCAGCACCAAGCTCTGACCCTGTTATAGCCATTGCTGTTCTCCTATCTTCATAGCTTATGTACTCTTTAGGACATCCTCAACTCACTCCTTGTCCCTCACACTTGAGAACTAGAGAATTCCCATGAACTTAAGAATCTGAGGACCTTCCATGTGCTGCCCTGGGTGGTTGTTTCCATTTTGACAGTCCTGAAAAGTGCTACTTGGAGTGTGGATCACTGCCCACAACACAGTGGTGGCAATGGTCGAGAGAAGGGTGCAAATAGCTGTACAGACTGACAATTCTCAAAGTCCTCATTTCCTTTAGAATTAAAACCCCAGGCACCATCTTTCCCAAAGGCTTGTGTGACATCCTATGAGTGCCAAGAGGCATGCCTTGGCCGAAGTGCCATCTGTCTAAAATGTGCTTTATTTTTCCCTTCCCAGGAGTTGGAATATCAGAGACACCAGGCACAAGACCCCAATGACAAGTTTGTCCCTGTCATGAGTGACTTCATCACAGTGTCTAGCTTCAGCTTCTCGGAGCTGGAGGACCAGCTGAATGAGGCCAGGGATAAGGTAAAGATGGCCCCTTGCCTACTCTGACCCCATTGCTCCTCAACATATCCCTTTCTAGAGCTGGCATCTTCACCTGCTCCTACTGTGGACACAGACAATCCCAGAGCCTCAGACCCTGGAGAATTCCCATCTCCTCCCTCCTGAAGGCAGTCAATGACAACCTCATACTGCAGAGATCAGTGTCCACATCTTAGGCACTCAGGCACCATAAGCATCATTATTAGATTTTATTTTTATGCATATGTATGTGTTGGTGTGTGTGATCCTGTACACATGCATACAGAGGCCAGAGGTCGACTCAGCTGTCATTCCTCTGGAGCTGACTGCCTTGTTTTTTGAAACAGGGTCTCTCACTAGGACCTGGGGCTCAATGATTAGAGCAGACTGGCTGGCCAACAAGTCTCAGAGATATTCCAGTGTCTCCCTAGTGTTGAGGTCACACCAACACACCCATACTTGGAGTACTTGAGATCTAACTTGGGTCACAGTGCTTGCACGGCGAGCACTTTACTGGATAAGCCCCAGCCCAGCCCACCACCAGTATTTCATGATCCGTAGCCTACCTACCTTGTGAGTTTGCAGAAAGTTTATAGTCACATTCAACAGATGTGAACACTGAGAATCAGAGGGTTTTGGTCACTTGGGGGGATATCATAGGAGCCCAACTCAACCTTGAACTTGTCACTGTGAGGATGCATATGGACCCATGTGTGTCATTCTGATTGTCATTCTGAAGACCCAAGGCAGGAGGGCTGGACAGCCAGCTTCTTCAGTAGACTCCCAGGAGGGGCACAGGTTGCTGGTCCAGGAAGACTGTGTAGTGATATGTTTCCTAGACAGTATTGTGAGTTATGCTAAGACGGAGTCAGAGCAGTGTCTACTTCAAGTACAGAGTTGGCTGCTCTTGTCACCCCACTTGACTCTCACAATAGCTTCATGAAATGGATCCCCATTTTACATTTGAAGCTGAGTCTCAGAGGGGATAAGTAGGTCAGCCATCAACTGAGTCACCTGATGACTAGGTGACCTATGAGGGCCCTTTCTGTTCTAACCAGGTAGTTCGTGACATTAGAAAAGTCTTGCCCTGGTCAACATCAGGAGGGATCCCATATCTACACTATCAAAGACCTAAAGGTGGTATGAAGATGGACTGTCAAGTAGTCTCACCCTATGTCTCCAGAAGTCAGCCTCATGGTTTGGGGGTGAATAACAGGGTAGACAGGGAATGAACAGCCAACGAATTTTAGATTAAAGTTTTCACTGGTGAACCCTGGGGTTCAAACCACCTGTCTCGGAGCCTACAAGCCTGCATCTTGCTCTGGGCTCAGCTGGAAGTTGACTGTAGGCTTGGGCTCATCATGCTTCCACCTGTGTCTTTTACAGTTTGCCAAGGCACTGACACACTTCGGAGAGCAAGATAGTAAGATGCAGCCAGATGAATTCTTTGGCATCTTCGACACGTTCTTGCAGGCCTTCTTGGAGGCCCAGCAGGACCTGGAGGCCATGAGGAGGAGGAAAGAGGAAGATGAGCGGAGGGCACGTATGGAGTCCATGGTGAGCTGGGGCTGATGGGGGACGAGGTGCAGGAAAAGTGGGTGTGAGGGGGGATGCTCCTGGGAGTCTGGGAGGTAAAACAGGAGACAGGGGCACTTTCCACGGAAGAGAGAAACAACTCCCAACGTGGGGGAGACCATGTAAGGTGGGGAGGGTGGAGCATCTTGGAGAAAGGAAGCATGGTCCCTGGCAGGAAGCATGTCCAGGGTAGGGGTAGCCACACACGGGGAGAGCATCTAAGAGGGCTGCTGGCAGTTTGCCTGTGTCCTTGAATCACCTCTCCTTTCCATCCCCAGTTGAAGGAACAGCGTGAGAAAGAAAGATGGCAGAGGCAGCGGAAGGTCTTGGCTGGCGGCGCCCTGGAGGAGAGTGGCGAGTTCGATGACCTCGTGTCAGCCTTACGCTCTGGAGAAGTTTTTGACAAGGACTTAAGCAAGTTCAAGCGCAACCGGAAGCGACCTGGGAGCCAGGTCCCAGAGGTCACCCGCGAGCGGGCGATAAACAGGCTAAATTATTGACTTGGGGACTGGGGACTCATCACATGGCAACAAGCCTGGAGACAGGGATTAGGGAAGAGGAGTTGAATAGAAAAAGCAATGATTTAAGTGACTTTGGAAAACTGGGTTTGGGAGCCCTGGGCTGGGTCCTGGGGGCCATGTGCGGCTAGACCAGGTGTCTCCCTGCACTGACAGAGGATCTTCTCTCCTCTCCTGCGTATTACCCATTCTCAGCCACATTCTGACCATCCATGTTGTCTATTTCCCTCTGTACCCCCCCAAGGCCATCATTCCATACGACTAGCTTGGGCATCCCTGGCAGGCCCTCCCTGGCTGGGTGACATGGTTCTCTACACCTCATGTTGGCACCGAGCTATTTAAGACCCAGGAGACATTACTGCCTTGACCCCTTGACCCTTAGTACAGTATGTGGTGGTGGAGTGGAACGGAGAGCTGGCAGTAGGGACTCCAGGATCTTATCTGAAGAGACAACTCAGTGGAACATGGATCTGGGATGAGAAATAGGGGGATTATGTGGTCTAGCTAGATAAGCTCTAGTATGTTCCAGAAAAACGGGACCAGAGCCAGCAAGTGAGTTATCTGTCTGTGCCTTTTTCAAACTACATCAAGTCCTGGGGCCTCACTTCTTCCCTGGCCACCTCCATCCCATTTACTAATTTCTGGTCCCCAAAGTCATCTCTGGTTTCCAGAACTCTAGCTCATCATCAGCTTATAGTGTGGTTCTGGTGAGGAGGGGTGTCCAAGAACTGTCATGACCTCACCAGACTCAGGCATAGGCCCCGAAGCAAACCCCAAGGCACCTGACCACTGTCTTGGAGAGAGACCTCAGATCCCCACCACTCCCCTCAGAGTGCCCCATCTACCACTTCCCTCAGCTGACCCTTGCTATGCCATAGTGGCCTGCAGATCACATGGAGCTCCATATACTTGGCTGCAGCTGGCCTTGGAGAATTGTTCCTGAGGACTAGAACTACCCTCCATATTTAATTGTCACTCTGAAGGAGACAATGAGACAGGGGGCTGAGAAGAGCAGGCAGGAGATGCCTGGGAGATGAGGAGGGAGCGATTGCATAAGACGCTCACTCCATGCTCACTCCAGGGTTTGCCCCCTATATTTGTGTTGTTTGATTCCTCAGTCTCTGGCCCTCTGTCCACCCATCTTCAGCTGTTTTGATGGTATTGGTGGTGTGGTCCTACTATATCTCGGCAAATGTTCTAAATAGAGCACTCGAGATCAACCACCATGTAGGTTTGTCAAATGCACCCCTATTCCCTCATCTTGAGACCTATCTTGCCTGATTACCATCCACCAGCTCCTGGCTCTTCTAACTCCCTGGCTGAAGGTCATTGCCAGTGACTGTGGGCTGCTCGATCCTGGTCCAGTAACTGTGAGTCTCCCTACAGGAGATTCCCAGGGGTCGTACAATAATAGTTGTGGTAAGGAGAAATGCAGGGTTAAGCTGGGCATGTGCATTGGTTTGAAAGGGATCTCTGCAAGTGGAGGCCTGGCCAGTATGTTGTAAGAAGCCAGTCTGAGAGCACAGAAGGCTTCTAAGAATAGCTATGGAAGAGAGCTTTAACAATTATCTGCACACCCAAAGGACCTCCGCACCCTGCTCCTAGCAAGCTATGAGAACGTTAAGACTGGTGCTGGACATCTTCATATCCTCTCCCAAACTGGCTGGGATGTCAGCCTGCCATGTGCGTGGCAAGGGACAGGGATGGACTATACTGCCACCCGACAGGCATGGCTGGGCCAAGTCTTCCCAACTGCCATGAAGATGGGACATGTGCCAGGAGAAATAAGGAAGATGAAAGTCGTTGAAGGGACACATTGGCTCTTCTGAAAAGCTGCCTGGCATCTCTCCAGAGCCCAGCCATTTCAACCCAAAGAATTCTGCCTTCTCTATTTATTATTTTCTATAGCCGCCCAATGGCTGTAGTACTGTGTGTCTTTGTAACCAGATTCCAACAGTGCCTTGGACCATGGACCGATGTGGGTGACTCAGCAGGTAGTGACTGGTGCCCAGTGAAGGTGGATAGGCTGGCCCTCAACGCTAAATGATGAAGTCTACTCCCCAGTACCCACCCAACCCTCAGGCTGCCTGTGGGCCAACTGCTCCAGTTAGTTTTATGCACAATGTAAAATTCATAGTCCAGCCAACACATCCCGTCTCAGCAGCAGCAATTCCCCTCCCAAGATGGAAGTTTGTCCAGGGGTTGAAAGGACAGCTCTCCAGATGGTGGATACCGGCACGGGCTCTTCCCATCCACCCTTATTGCCATCAACTGGGGAGCTGCGACCACCTCCCCAGGACATCTGCCAACCTTCATGCCAAGGCTGCTCTCACCAGCTGCTGCAGAAGACAAACAAGGTTTATATGTACAAACTCTAGTGTCCTTTCTACCTGCACCCTTTTATAAGAATATATTGTAATACTAAAAAAAAAAATATTAAATTCATCCCCACCCCTAGGCTGCCCAGAAATTTTTCTTCCTGTGTGGACTCAGGTTGTGGGGTGTGCTGGAGTGGGCAGAGCCAATGGTAGGCTAAAGCAAGCTCTTACCAGTTCCGTGAGTGCCAGCGTACATTTGTACGCTTCGAGTGTTCCAAGCCACTTGAGGTTATGTGGCTGGCTTGAGTTGGGGACTCTGTGTCACGGGAACCTGTTTATCTTTTAAAGAGCCAATGGCTAAACACCCATCACCATACCTTTGTACAGGGGATGCCATCCATCTTAGAGAAGCTGTATGCCAGGCCACTGTTTGGGGTGCATCCACTAGGAGCCTCTATTTCCCAAGCCCGTCTCCAAGCACTCAAGATAGCTACAGCTGAGTCTGGGACACTCACCTGTGAAATTGCCTTAGGATACATTCTGGATTTGCCTCTGGGTCCAGAGACTATATCCTTTGGCCTTTCTAGGCCTTCTCCCCGACACTCACCCTTTAGGGCATGTCTTAGAATGTGGCTAATGGGTGCTCATAAAGTGCTCATGTGGTAAAAATGAGCACTTTGTGCCTTCTTGACAGACAAGAGTCCCCAGTCCTCATCTCCAAAGCTGGCATTGTGGCTTTATTTGTGCGCTGTGAGGGTCAAGGTCACCTTCAACTCCTTTTTCCCTGATACATGCCAGAGTAGAGAGGGGTGGGCAGACCACAGTGAGCAGAACCAGGTGTGGGTAGATGCTGGCACAGGTCCTTAGGGTTGCGGTCCATAAGTGTGCATCCCGTCTGTCAGAGGAGCGGGCTGGAGGTGGGGGAGGCAGTCTGTGATACATTCTTTAGGGAGCTTGTGCTTTTCCTTCCTCAGAGCAGGTTCCTCTGCTTAATGAGCCCTTATTCTCTCCCGGGGGAAAGAGAAGAGAGGACCCTAAATGAGAAGGGCTGCCTAAAGCTGTCTGTCTGAAACAACCTGAGCAATATGACACGTGTGTGTGTGTGTGTGTGTGTGTGTGTGTGTGTGTGTGTGTGTGTGTGTTGGATATCCAATATCAAAACTCTCATTGCCAGAGTCCTGGGAGGTGTCAAGGCTTCACGTGCCTTCTGTTGAGGACATCTCACAGGTTAGTGGTAAAGGGTCAGGGTGATCCTAGGTCTAATTACTAGATTTGGAGGGATTTGACATCATTTCCTCAGCCTGGATTGCATCCCCTTGGGAACCATGACTGTCGAGTATGGCACTCTAAGCCCGATGGAAGTCCCCCCGCTGCCCTCCAGTCTTGCTGATGAGCTTTACCTCTGTCACCACAATGTCCCTGCTGACCGCCTTACACATGTCATACACGGTAAGGGCAGCCATGGCAGCCGAGGTCAGTGCCTCCATCTCTACCCCGGTGGGGCCCCGGGCTCGGCAGGAGGACTGGATCAGCACAGCATGGCGTGTGCTGTCTAGCTCCAGCTGCACCTGCACGTGGCTCAGGGTCACATGGTGGCAGAGGGGGATCAACTGACTAGTTAGCTTGGCTGCCTGGACTCCAGCCAGCTGGGCCACCACCAGAGCATCGCCCTTCTTCAGTTGGTTCTGCTGGACAAGCCTGAAGGCCACGGGTCCAAGAAGTACCACGGCAGAGGCCACAGCCACCCGCTCCGTCTCTGGCTTCCCACCCACATCTACCATAGTTGCCCTCCCTGCGGAATCCACATGAGTTAGCTGATTTGAGGTCGGCCCTGAACCTGAGGGGACATCAGGGGCCTGGGACCCTGTGCTAAGGCACTTTGAGTGAGTGTCAGGGTCTGGGTAGGAGCTGTAGTGTCTCTGAGGGGAGCCAGATCCCAGGCACGGCTGAGACACAGGAAGGGCCATGGGGACACAGTGTCTCTTCCACAAAGTTGCCATCTGGTCAGAGAGACACTGTCTGGCACTTGGATTCCAAACATGGAGGGGATCCCAGGAGAAAGTGCTCCAATTAGCTGGTGGGGAATCTCGAAGCATCAAAAGTACCCCTGAAAAGCAAGAAGGGAAGAGAAGAGACTAAGCCCCCGAAGCATTCCCGTCACCTCTTCTCCTGCCCCTCTCCTGCCCCGCCATGAGTTCTTGTTCACACTGGGAAGAAAGGAAGAACAAAGGCACACACAGAAGGGACGAGGCAGAAGCTGCACAGTTCGGCTTATGCTCCTCAGCAGTGGCAGAGCAAGATCACTTCCGGCTCCTTGTGCTTCTGAACTTTGTCCCAAAGGTTTCCTATGACATACCTAAGGCCTGAAGGATCAAATAGCCTTTGAAAGCCTAGCTTTTCATTTTCCTAGAACTAGCTAAGTCTCCCCCTGGATCACCAAGCACAGGTATTTCCACCTTGATTCTTCTGATGGAAAAGGACCAGCAATCATGTTTTTGACAGGTAGGATACCAAGTACATAGCTCAGCTACTTAAACAACGCCAGTCCTCACAAGGACATCAAGTCAGATGGGTTCCCATATTCAGGAAACCTTGGGGATGCTGCAGACTGTGCCCAAAGAACAGACAGAAAGCTGATGTCCGCACCATGATCAACAGCACACGGGAGTGGATGCTTCCACAATGGCTTCCCACACAGAACCAGTAGGGTCTCTAAGTGGTTCACAGGCTCATGGGGGTCAGAGAGACCCTGACCCAGGCAACCCTTGTCTTATGAAAATCAGGCCAGTCTAGTCACTCACACATTTCAGTTAAGAGAATCCATATGAGGTTAACAGTCTCCCTAATGTCTCCTCTTCTGGCATGCTCTGGGCCTCACCCTTGTCTGTTAGAGGGAAGGCCATCAAGGTGTTCCCATCCCTGGCTGTGAAGATGCATAAGCCTAGACCAAGACCCGGGGCTGGGGAGATAACGGGGAGGAGAGGTGACTAAGATACCTTCCCTACGGGACTGCTTCCTTGTCACCTGTCTTTTCTGCTCTGGTGGCCACTGTGCTGCAGTGGACATTGGGCTATCTCTGGCTCATGGAATGTACTTTGTTCTGGGCCTCTGGGCTACTGGGGTCACTTTGCTCCAAGCTTTAAAGGAAGGACCCATTCCCTTCAGGTTCGCCTAGTGCTTTTTCTGTCCCAACGTTCTAATTCAGAAGGGTGGGTGTGACCTAGGGGGTCAGGCTTCATCTGGGGCCATGTGGCACTGAGCAGGACAGCAGTGGCATTCCTAGATCCTCAGGGACCAACTCAGTTCCCCAGGACAGGACTTTATGAAGTGGTGTCTTCACTTGAAGAATTGTCCTATACTTGAGATGCGCCCTATGCATACAGTCCCTGGAGTTAAGGAACTGGCAAGTTCAAATCCTGCATGTTCAGAGAGCTGACTCAACTTATGCCTGCTTGAGACAACTGAGGAGCCACTCACATGCACAAGCATTCCACGTGGCAGAGAAGGGACACCTGTGTCATGTTGAGAGACTCCAGAGCTAAGGAGATCTCCTTTTGAACTAGGAGCTCCTCTCTTGGGGAAGAGCTAACTCGGTGAGCATCAGGTCTGTAGAAGCCCTTGCCCTGACTTCCAGAGAGGGGTTCTGCCATTCTGTAGTCCAAAGACAAGGGGGTTGCTACAGGCAGGGAATAGCAGACATGGAAAATTTTGGAAAAGATGAAGGGGGAGATTTAAAAAGAAATGAAGGCTATTAAGAGGCAGAGCAGGGATTGCCTCACAGAGGGGGCCCACCCCCACCCCACAGGACCCCCCAAATGACAAGGGTGAGTAGTTACGTACTGATAGGTCACCCACCAATGAGGATCATGGGCCGGTTCTTCATCTGGGCAATATTGAACATGCCTGGGAGAGATGGGTGTGGAGAAAAGCAAGGGAGGAGAGACAAGAGTGAATGCATGGGCGGATGAATGTGCTCCAAAAGTCCTGTGCACAGCCACAGGTGTCCTGTCATAACCCTCATGTACATCGCTGCAAGGCCATCCAGTGTGGAAATGCCCAGGGACCTGGAATCCCTTCCTCTCCCAAAGACAATGCATGAGAATCCAGGGAGCCAGTGGCATCCCTCAGCACGATAAAATAGTCCTGGAAAATTTGGGGTTCCCTGTGCTGCCAATGTATGTCAGCTTCCTCAAATAAGAACCGCCACCATCACGCTCTAAGTTCAACATTCCAATGGAAGTGAACAGGCCAGACCTGCACTTACAGCGGCCAGCCTGAGCCTAGACTTGCTTCATCCTCCTACACCACCCCACCTCCCTCCCACCGACCCGGGCCCTCCCCACCCTTCAACCTCCCTCCCACTGACCCCGCCCACTCCTGTCCAGCCCTTACCTGCGTGCTGCCTCTTCTTCCTACCCACTGCTGCCCCAATGATTCTCAGCAGCTCCTCCTCAGAGGCCCCTGCCCGCAGGTGGTCCCGCAGTGACACCTCAGAATTCCCAAAGAGGCAGACCTGTTGTGGATGAGAACATGCCCATGCCGCCTCATTCAGAGCCTCTGCCTCCATCCACCTTCTGAGCAGCTAGCCCCACCAAGCTGTGCTCACACCTCCCACAGCAGGATCGCACTTGAAGCAGGACCCAGGGCCATGCGGGACAGAAGAGCCTGCACGGAGGGGCCCGAGAGGCTGGACAAGCAAGAGGCAAAATTGTATTCCTTTAAGAGTGTACAGTGCTTGTTGAGAATTTGAAAGATACAAAAGGAGAACATAAGAAGCCAGGGCTGCTGTTATTCTGAGATACCTGATGGGGACCGTAGCACCATGAGAGGGGACCCCAACCAAGAGGAGCTGAGTACCCTGGAGGTGGTACACATATCTTATTTCCCATCAGCCCTTCCTGGTTCCGTTCAGTATGGGCATGAGTACCTTACTGCCCCTGACTTGGCCCATGGTCCCCGCGTGATAGCTCAGCAGCTGAGTACTGTTGGAGACGACAGCTTTGGGGTTTTTGTTTCTGAGACACAGAAACTCATTCTTAAGCTCCGGCTATGTAGTCCAACATGTCCTGAAACTGACGGTGACCCTCTTCCATCTGACTCCCAAGTGCTGGGACTGCAGGTGTGAGCCATCACACCTGGCTGGAGACCACATCCTGTGGTCCCTCAGTCTTGACACAGTCATGGGGATGGGGATGGAAATAGGGATGGGAATATGGTCGCTTGGAAAACCAACAGCCACTCTGCCACAGAACCCTGTGTGTGTCAGCTGTGCACTGAGACACACAGAACGTTTGAAACGGAGAAGCCAGGGCTCTCCGAAGGCTCAGCTTCTCCAGCGATGCTGGGCATCCCCACTTCCTACACCACGGGCCCCAGTTCCTCTCTGCCCTTCACTGACAATACTAGGTTGAGTCCTCCATAGACTTCTCCTGGGGCTTCCTGGACCACCTTCTGCCTGGGAGTTCAGAAGCAAGGAAGAGAAGGCCCTGGCTTTCCTCCCTGTTCTGCCATCTCTGGCAGCAGCTGCTTCTCTCCACAGCAGATGCCCCAGCCCTCTTCCCTCAAGGCTGCAGCCTCACTGGACTCCAATGACATGGCTTCCTCCATCTCCCATGGAGGTGGGGCCAGTTGTTGGCTGCTGGCCATCAGAATCCCTCGATGTCCCTGAACTGTAATTCTCACTCTAAATAAGCTTCCCATTCTTCTTAGACACTTGTCTTACATTTCCCACAGCGAGCTTGATGGAGAGGCCGCCTGCACACCCAGGCATGTCTGGCTCCAGCCCAGGAAGGTCCCCATCTTCACTAACCCAGGGTACAGTTCTTTCTGTATTCAAATGGGCAGCCCCCAAACCTGCAGCTCCAACCACAATCATCAAGAGACCCCAGGCCCAGCAGCCACCCAACACTCCCAAACTCCCTATACATACCACCAAGCTCTTTTTTTTTTTTTTTTTTTTTGGTCTCATGGTTTTTGTTTTGTATATGTGTGTCTATGTTTCCTGTATATGGGTACGTGTGTGTGTGTGTGTGTGTGTGTGTGTGTGTGTGTGTGTGTGTATGTGTGTGTAAGCACATGTATGGAGGACAAAGGTCAACATCATGTATCTTCCTTAATCACCTTGTACCTTGGTTTTTAAGAGAGGGTCTCTCGCTGACCTAGACTTCACTAGCTCAGCTCGACTGATCGGCTTGTAGTTCCAGAGGCTGTTGTCTCCACTTTCTTGGCACTGGGATTGCAAGCATGCAGCCATGCCTGGCTTTCTACATGGGAGTTGGAGGTCCAAACTTGGGTCCCCATGATTGCACAGAGCCATCTCCTCAGCACAACCTCACATCGTCACCCTCACACACCTATGTGTGTCTTCATCATTGCTCAATGGCCTTTTACTGAGTTTAAGTTCAAGTCCCATGAAGATGAGATCATGTCTCCCCCTTGTTCAGAGAGACTTCACTTTGCTCCCTACAGTCAGAAATTGTTCTGAATCACAGCCCTCACCAGTGTGGACCCCCAGATCTGATGTCAAGCAGTGTGAGTCTAGACCTCAGCCTTTTCTCGAGGCTCATCGTCCTCACTGCCAGCACTGACACACATGGGACAAAGGCCACTTTGCTTGTGCCCACCACCTCTTTGAATCTGGCAATAAGTTCATATGGCCTTAAGGAAATGCGCCCTTCCACAGGCCCAGGCCCAGACCCAGAGCATGGCAAGTAGCTGAGTGAGTCCTGGGTGCTGGTTCAGAGGTGAGCCCGTGGCTGGGGGGAAGAGGCTAACCATGATGACACAACGGCTAACCATTGTGCTGGACTCCATCTGCCAGCACTGAGTGCTGGAGATGACTCCTGAGACCAAAGAATGAAGGACTGAAGAAACAAGGAACACACACACACACACACACACCAGATTCATTCCGGTTACTCCCAAGTTTCCCTGCACTGGCTCCTGATCGCCCCCTGTACTCAGAGAGCTCAGGTGGACTGTGAGAGAACTGGGTGGCCAGGAGTCCTTGGGGTGGGTGGGGCAGAGATACTCGCCTTGAGGTTCCCGTCAGCTGTGATGCGCAGCCGGTTGCAGGTCCCACAGAAATGCTCTGACATGGATGTGATAAAGCTGATCTGACCCTGGAAGCCAGGGATCTTAAAGGCCTAGGGGGAGAAGGGCAGTGGGAGGGTGAGGGTGGGCCACCCCTCACTCCCGAGATCCCCTTGGCTGATGTCGGGACCCCACTCCGCAGCTCTCTTCAGTGTGGTGGGTGACTCAGGAGCCCCTGCCTTTGCCTGTCTTGCTCTGAAGAAAAGTCGCTATGGATAAAAGTCTATGTGGATGGGAGGCCTAAAGAAGCCTGCGTGGAGGAGAGGGACAGGAGTTCCCTGCAGAATCCTGGCCTCTGGTGTCTTACCCATCCACATCTAGGCTGCTCTTTTAAAGCAACCAGGGCACTGCTGAACACCTGCTCCAAAGCTACACTCTGAACTCACAGCAGCACCCCACCAACTCTGATGACGACCATCCCCAGCTCCGCCCTCCTGCTCCCCAACCTTGGCAGTGCTGGAGTCCTCCTCCGGCAGCTTCTCCAGCCCTGGCCACCGCTGTCGGATGGTGTCCAGCATCTCCTTGTAGCTAACCATCTTCTTGAAGTTCCACTTGTTGCCTGTATTTAGTTGCAGGTGGCAGGGGAAGCTTTTGAACCAGAGATGAAAGGGACCCTGCCCGAGGATCAAATCACATCCAGACTTGACTCCAGAATGTTCCACACTATCCCTCCCAGCACCCCAGGTATCAGCAGGACCTGGGCCAGCCCTGAGGTCCAGCCATCCCTCCCCTCCCCATAGAACCCCCTGTCACTCACCGTCAAACGGCATGTACTCAATGAAGCGCACGTCCAAGGGAAGGCCCTCTGTCAGAGCCACAAAGTCCAGTAGCTCATCTTCATTCAGGCCTCGCATCACCACACAGTTCACCTGGCCAAGGACAACTGTGAGGTGAGAGCTGTCTGCATCATGCTTGCATGAGGATGAGCTCAGGGGGGCAGGGCACCTGGTTAGGACCCAGCCCTCGCCTCTTGACACCCAGTACTCCCCCTATGGTATTCCATAGGGGGAAAGCCACTGCTTTTCTCTACACCCAACCTGGGAGAAGTGGGAGCTAGGTGTAACTTGGCAAGAAGTAGTGGGAGGTACATGCTCACTGGCCAGGTGTCATGGACCCAAGGTCAGGAAGGAAGGCAGGAGCCAGCAAGAGTGACAGGCCCTCACCTTCACAGGCTTGTAACCCAGCTCGATGGCTTTGTGGATACCTTCCATAACTTTGTGGAAGCCTGTGGAGAGAGAGAAGCAAAGATTCAGGGACCCCCTTCTCCGGGAAATGGCCAGCGCCATATGGAACAAGATTTCTCTCACGAACTAGACAACAAGCATCTCAGGCCTGGATGTAGCTCGCAGACTCTAGGTGGGTGTATGACACGAGCCTTGTTTTCACTAAATTCAAAGCATAGCAATACGATTTTCATTTTTATTAACATTTTTTTTGCATGTATGTAGGCACATTCATATATTTGTGGTGGTGTCTCTCTGCAACACTGTCTCCCTCAATTGGTTGACTTTCTTTCTTCCTTCCTTCCTTTCTTCCTTTCTTTCTCTCTTTCTCTCTTTCATATTATGTATATGGCTGTTTGGCCTGCAATGTTTGTTTGTGTACCACATGTCCCTGGCACTCATGAAGGTCAGAAGAGGGCACTGGCTCCTCCTTGGAATTAGAATTACTTTATTCACTAACTCACCAGACCCAATGTGGGGTTTTATCATGTGGGACAGAAAAATGGCTGCTTTCTCAAGGATACAGTTGTCTAATTGGAGTTCATAGGTCATGTTCTCAATAATTAATGATTACAAATGTCATCTGTAAAACACACTCCTGGTTCCAAGCCCTGGATGTGGCCTGTGGGCCACAGTTAGCTGACCCATGATCTGGCTGTCTGCCCAGTCTACATGGGGAAACTGAGGCCCTGCTGTGGTCTTCACACACCACCTTGTATGATGCAGGCACCTCTCCCACTGGCATGTTCTCAACAGCTGCTCCTTCAGAGGCAGGGAAAGGCCAGAGCATAAACAGGAGGGCTGAGACCCTGATGTCGGCTGTGTCCTGGGGTAGTAGGGCTTGTAGTAAGGAAGGACTCCAGGAGAGGAGAGAATGATGTAGATAGAGATGGGGCAGTCCCTTTCACTTCCCACTTCCCAGACCTCTTGTTCTCTGTTCATAGCTCTCTCAGAGGAAGTGCCCTAGATCCAAGCTCTCTGTGCCCCAGGCCAGCAGAATCTTATCTTCACATTCTCTGTCTTTCATGAGTTATGAACCTTCCTCACTCTGAGCTTTCTCCATCCCCATGGCACTCCAGCAGATACCGAGACATCAGCAAAGGCTGTTCTACATGGTTTTATGTTTTATTCCAGCAGCCTGTAGGGTTCAGACACAGCATGAGAATCTAAGTTTGATCCCCGGGATGTGTTGAAAGTTGGACGTGATGGGCATATTTGTAATCCCAACCCCGTGAGGTGGAGAGGCAAATGAGGCCTCACTGGCCAACCAACCTAGTCTATCCCAGCGTTATCTCAGATTCCAGCAAGAGAGTCTGTCTCAGAAAATTCCTGATGGACAACTCATGAGGAGTAACAGCTGAGGTTGGCCTTTGGCCTCCACCAGCACAGGCACCCGCAAATATGTAAGTACAAACATGTCCCCCCACCAAAAATAAAATATAAATATATAAATTCATAAAAACTGTATTACTTTACTACACTTTGAATTTCGTCAGGGTGGATACTGCAGTCCTCTCTAGAGAAAGGACACAGCCAGAGCTTAGTCAGCTTCAGAAAGGGTAAAAGCAGGAGGCTGCACGGGGCAGGGAAGGAACAAGCAGTGGTATGGCTGGTACTGACACTGCTCAAAAGAAGGGGGTGGACAACCGCCTTTCCTAGCCCCACTCTGACCTTCCAGAGTGATGGACAGCCCACACCCCAACATTCACAGAGTAGAGGACCCATGGTTAAGAGGAGCCAGACTCTGACTTAAGGAGATCAGAGCGACAGGCTGGCTCCACCTGCCATCAGAGGCCCTGAAGCCAGCACAAGGGAGACATATGTGAGAATATTTGAAACAGGGTGAATGGAAAAGAGGCTTATGTCTACATGGCACAGGAGCCCTGCTGCATACTTTGGGCCTGACACCTCGGGGTGATCATTTCTATACCAGCTGGCCCTCCTGTCTCCAGGCAAACGGCTTGGCCTTGGTGTATATTCCTTACTGAGTGCACATCCAGAATCCAGACACCAGGAGGAAGTGACACCCTCCAGAATCTCCCCTTCCTCCCCAGAAACACACAGAGCCCTGTCATATCCTGGGGAGAACCACACCTTGGCCTGCCTGTGATCACCTTTTCTGCGGACGATGAACTCAAACTTGGCAGGAACCAGAGTGTCCAGGCTGATGTTAACAGCATTGAGCCCTGCCTGCTGAAGCGGGGGCAGGAGCCGGGCTAAGTTGATGCCATTGGTGGTGACGCCGATGGTTCTCAGTCCTTCCAGCTGATGAAGTCTGGCTGGAGAGATAAGAGGGTGCATTAGACTGTTTGCCCTGGGAGAAGAACAGGAAGGCAAAGCTCTTACTCCAAACGGACCGAGTGCAGAGAGGCAGTTTGCAGCCTCTTGTAAACCAGGCTGGGCTTGGTAAGGAACGAACGAGAGTGGAAATAAAAACCAGGATAAGAAAGGGGCTGGGGAGACAGCTCAGCTACTCGTTTCTCTTGCAAAAAAGCCAGGTTTGGTTCCCAGCACCCACAGGGCAGCTTACAACCATCTGTAACTGTAGATTTGGGGGTGGTGGTGGTGGTGAAATATTCTTTTGACTCCCCAGGAACCAGGTACACATGTGGCACACATACATATATACAGGCAGAACACTCTATAATAAATAAATAAGAACCAGGATAAAGATAACCAACAGCTGACACACTGGGTGCTTGCCCTGGACTGGGTGCTCGCCCCAGGCTGGGTGCTCTGCTAAGGAGGTTAGCTCAGTAAAGCCATGGAGCAGGGACTGTTCCCCATTTAGTAGACAAGGAAGGAATGAAGCTTCAAGAGATTAAGAAAAGTTCTTAAATTCCCAAGTTAATAAGCACAGTTGAGGGGCTGGAGACAGAAGGCCAGAGGTTGATGACAGGGTCATCCTCAATCACTTTCCACTTGGTTCTTTGAAAGCGGACATCTCTCTGAACCTGGAGGTCCCTGGTTTAGTTGGACTGGCTGGCCAGCAAGTCCCACAGATAGATCCTCCTGTCCCTGCCCGCACTCAGCCCTGCAATAACATGAGCATATACCACCATACTTGTTTTTTTACATGGGTGATGGGGTATGTGAACTCAGGTCCTCATGCTCACACAGTAGGCATTTTACTGACCAAGCTATCTTCTTAGGAATCTTAAAGAACTACGTGCAAAAGAACAGAGGAAAGGAAACAGTGAGGTTGGAAGCATCCTATCTGGTCATTCAGATCCAATGATGTCACGGTGAACTAAGGTCTGATGTTCAATGTCTCTGAAAGGCCTGTTGGTAAAGGATTGGTCCCAGGAGTAGTGCTATCGGGAGGTAATGGAGCCCGATAAGAGGTAAGAGGTAGAACCTAATGAGAGGTCTTAGGCCATGGCCAGGGGAGGGGGAGGTTAAGAAAGGACTAGGGCTCTGAGAATCCTCTCTCTGAATCCTGGCTCAAGACTGACTGAGGTACACACTCCAGCCTTCACCACAGTCAGAATCCATGAAGTCCCCTGACCCTGAGTATCCAAAGAGATCTTTCTCTCTATAAAATCAGTTGCTAAGGGTATTTTATTATAGGAACACAATGTTAGTAATACAGTGTCACATGTTCAGGGTGGCAACTTTCAATCAATGACTAGATTGCAGTCAGATTTTTAAAAATAACTAGAATTATTTTTTTCTATAATAAACAAGTTTTCTTTTACAGTGTAGGTGTCCTAGTTAGGGCTACTGTTGCAGTGACGAAACACTATGACCAAAGGCAGCTTGCAGAGGAAAGGGCTAATTTCACTCACAGTTCCAGATGACAGTTCATCATCAAAGGCAATAAGAGCAGGAACTCAGTCAGGGCAGGAACGGAGGCAGGAGCTGATGCAAAGGGGCTGGGGAGACGGCTCAGCTACTTGTTTCTCTTGCAAAAAAAGTCAGGCTTGGTTCCCAGCACCCACAGGGCAGCTTACAACCATCTGTATCTATAG
This sequence comes from Mastomys coucha, assembly GCF_008632895.1. Lineage (NCBI taxonomy): Eukaryota > Metazoa > Chordata > Mammalia > Rodentia > Muridae > Mastomys > Mastomys coucha. The sequence goes on along the minus strand of NW_022196909.1, from coordinate 64,178,064 downwards.
ATCTGGGGGTGGTGGTGGTGGTGAAGTATTCTTTTGACTACTTTGAGGGGCTGGAGACAGAAGGCCAGAGGTTGATGACAGGGTTGTCCTCAATCGCTCTCCACTTGGAAAGGATATTGCTTACTGCTTGCTCTTCATGACTTGTTCAGCCTGCTTTCTTATAGAACCCAGGACTACCAGCCCTGAGATGGCCCCAGCCACAGTGGGCTGGGCCCTCCCTCAATCACTAATAAAAATAATGCCCTACAGACTTGTCTTTAGGTCAATTTTACAGAGGCAATCCCTTGACTGGTGTTACCTCTTCTGGGATGACCATAGCTGTGTCAAGGTGACACAAACAAACAAACAAACAACCCAAAACAAAACCACAAAACAAAAACAAAAACCTGATCAGCATAATGATACTTATAATAGAAAAAATAATAAAAATATTAATGTTATGAAATAAAATTCTAGGATAAAGAGGCTTCACTTATCAAGCCTGCATTGACACCTGGGTGGGGTTAAAGGACAGAAATGGCACAAGTTTCAAAGTCAATGAAAAGAAAGAAGTGATTCTCAGAGTATAGCACATTTCACTTCAAAAACAAACACACTCATTCTTTATAAAACATTACATAGCTATCAACTAGCCTGGATTCTGCAAAGCTCACGTAAACTGGCTGAGCTTAATTACAAAGGCTGCATCTTTAATTTACCCAGAGAAATCCTGAAAATGGTTAACCATAAAGACAATCGTGAGTGATACAGGTAGGCGCAAAAGGAGAAATCAGAGTCAGAAGAAAATCAAGTGGCTCTCCCAAGAAAAAAAGAGGGAGAAATCTGAAAGCAAAGGGCAGTGTAAGCTGGGTGATAGTGCCTGCATTAGAGGATCACAAGTTCAAGATCATCCTAGGTTACATGGGAGTTTGAGGCCAACACGGGCTAGGGAGAGTTTTCTAAAACAAGAAAGTTATATACCACACATACACATATGTACAAAATCATACATACACATATATACATACATATATGTACATTATAATATACATATATGCATGTGTGTGTATATGTGTATATCTTAAAGTGACATTAGATTTCTCAAAAACAATGCTGGCCATAACAAGACAACTGAATGACACTCTTAACATATCTGTACATAGTAAATTGGCAAAGAGATCAGGTAATAACCAGATGATAGAGATCATAAAGAGAAAAATGGTAATGGAAAGAACAAAGAATTAAACAAAAATGGACTTTCTCAGATGTTTCCCCGAGCTTCTAAGAAGTGGTTTTTTTTTTTTGTAAGGGAAATTACACTGAATGCCAACAGAACACACAAGGAAGAGCCTATTCATGTGTAGTGCTCTCTTAAAATTCAAGGAAAACAGATACAAAGGGAACACTAAGAACTTTCAGGGAAAGGATAGGTTACCCCAAAGAAGTAAGAACTGAACAAAGCGGAACCAAGCTCCTCGACATCCGCAGGACAGCAAAACCACAGACAGACGTGGCCCTGTCCTTCTTAAGACTGCAGGAAAGATCCTTAAAATCAAGTGTTGTGCGTCGGGTTTGGACAGACAGCTCAGTGGCTGAGAGCGCACACTGATCTTGTGGAGGACTATCTTTCAGTTCCTAGCTCCCACAGCAGGTGGCTCACAACCCCCCTTAACTCCAGCTCAGGGGATCTGATGCCCTTTTCTGATCTCCTAGGGCACAGCGCTCATGTACACAGGACCCCCATCCCCTATATACAAAATACAAACCAACTTAAAACTAAACAAAAACCAATGACAGCCCATCTTTAGTTTACAGTGTGCACCTTGCACTGTCTGAGGGGAAGAGACACTGGAAGGAACACACAAGGAGGCAGTGGTCAAAGCCTTGCAAGTTATAAGCTGCTGTAGAAGGGAATGCTATGGCCAGAGAGGAGGGAAGGGGCAGAGAAGTGGCTAGCAGGAGCTTGGCCACAGGGCCTTGTGGTGAGGACTCTGACCTCAACGTCATAGCGAGCCGCTGTGATTCGGCATCCAGTAGCTGAGACCTTGGAAGAGGGAAAGCCCTGCCAGCCATCATCATCCCTCGCCAAAACAATAAGTAGCAGCTACCTTAGAGAGTGTTTCGGGGCTCAATGTCTGCATGAGTGACAGCTGTCAGGTAAGCAGGAGTTAGCAGTGGAGTCCTGCCGGATGAGACAGGAGAGAAGAGCAAATGGCATGTGTCCAACTCACCCACGATGTCCACCACATCTGGGCGGATGAGAGGTTCCCCACCAGTGAGGCGTATCTTGTCCACACCTTCCTTCACAAAGAGGCGGGCAAGGGTCAGGATCTCCTCTGTGGTCAGTAGGTCAGCTTTGGGGGTCAGGGACACACCCTCCTCCGGCATGCAATACCGGCCTGAGAAAAGAAAGGGGACGAAGAGGTAGGAGAAAGGTGCGGCAGGCAGGTGCAGGTGTCCTGCTCCTCAGCAGACCAACACAAGTCCTGAACCCTGTCTGAATGGTACAAAGTCACTCGGCATTTCTCATCTCCCTGTAACCTGGCCTTATGTCCCTCCATCAGGGAGCTGGGGGTTTGGGTTAAAGAAGGTAAATTAGGCCAAAGTAGAGCCTCTCAGAGAAGGGAATGCCTGAGACACCGGCTGCTTCAGTCTGAGGGCACCCAGGCAGACCAACCTAGAGCGCCCAGGGCCTTGGCTTGTGTCTGACAGCACAGTCCATTCTCAGCTAGTGTAGCTGTGGCAAAGTTGCCTCTTCTGTGGAAGCAGAAAGAAAATGATCTGTCTTGCTGAACGCCACTGTCCTGTTGCTACAGCGTCCCCAGGTCCATCCTATGTAGAATTTGCATCAGGTTGAAAACCTAGGGGCTCTTTGTCAAGATGAACGTGCAGATTGGGATAAAGGGGAGCCACAGAGTTGGGGGTAGTGGCACCATTTCCTCCCATCACTCTCTGCCTTTATCAAGACTCAGGCTGGATCTGCTAGACTCAAGGGCATGCCCACCCCTGTCGATGGGCTATCTGTGGCCCCAGACAGCTATCTGCACAGCCCAACACAAAATCACGAAGAAAACGGTAAGGCATTTTGCAATTCTGTGTGTGCTCATGTGCAGATGTAAAGGTCAAAGGTCAAGCTGGGGTCCCTCCCTCAGTCACTCTCCATCTTATTTTTGCAGGCAAGGCCTTACTTTCTAAGTATTTGCAGACTCAGCTAGGACAGTCAGCCAATGAAGGGGCCTACCTACCTGCCTTCCCAGCACTATGATTACAAGAGAGCACCCCCATGCCCTGCCTTTCAAAAAAACAAAAACATGGATTCTGAAAAATGAAATCAGGGTCTCATACTTGCATGGCAAGCTCTACCAAATGAGCCACCTCCTGACCCCCTGCAATTGTGTATGTGTGTGACTTTGTTTCTTTGGACCTCAGCTACCAGGTCCTCGGTGTGAATTTTGAAGACATCAACATCCTGTAACAATATCAGAATAACAGAAGACTGGAAATGCGTATTTGAGTCACAATGTCAAAGAAGCACACAGAACACACACCTGGACTCTCAGGACTGAAGAGATGGTGAGAACCGAAAAGCACATGTGTGGTACATTTTGTTTGGGTAAACACTTAGCAAATACACATGCGTTTATTTACTCAATACTTATGAAAGATAGTGGGAGGGCAGGAGGGGGTCAGAAAAGGAGGGAGCAGGAGAGGATAACATGGGAGGGAGTGGGGCTGAAAGGAGGAAGAGCCACACTGCACATCTCCACTAGTGGATGTACCCAGAGAACATCCCTGGGATCACACAGTGAGTTGTGTGTGTCGGCGTGGCTGGTGCTGGTCCAACACACAGGACATGGGGTACCTCATGGTCATGGACAATGCCCATACCCTCTCCCCACCCGGACACCCACACCCTTGCTGGGTCCTGGACTTGGGAAAGAGTCTTGAAGAGGGAGAACAACCCCAGATCTACTCTTTACCCTAAACCTGACCACAACTATGTACAAATCTAATCTCAAGGAGACCCAAGCTTCCATAATCTGAAAGCTATCTTCAGCCCTGTGTAGCCACTACAGGCTGACCAGCCTGCCAGTGAGGTGAGGTGAGTGGGAAGGAGGGAACAGCTGACTTGGTGTGACTGCAGATGTCACTTCGGCAGAGGGACAGCGGCCCAGAAAGGCCCAGGAGAAGACTCACATCGGAGGTTGCACTTCTCTGTGAGAGAGATCCTCAGGTAACTGTGCTGCCGGCCAAAGCTGTCCGTGAGGAAGGCAGAGAAGGGAGCTGCATGCTCCTGGAGGAACTGGAGCCTCATGGACAGCCCCTGCAAGGACAGGGACATGGAGCATGAGCCCTTCCTATTGACTCTGGAGATTGGCAAAATGGCCCAGGTGTGGCGAGTTGAGGTAGCCCAGAGATGAGCTGCCTCTCCCTTACTTCACAGCTCCTCCAGCCCTTCCAGTTATCCACAGTACTGTTCCTCTCTCTGACTGAAGGACAGTTCTACCCACCAAGACTACAGAGAACTTCCCTACAGGATTTAGCCCAAGCCAGGTGTATTCAAGCTGGAGGTACAAGTGCGTGAGAATTCTAGATTTTTCTTTATGTATTCCCTATGCAGTGCCAAAAGGAAGGATTAGTCAGCCATTGTGTGGCCTAGGGAAGACTGGTGTAGACTTCAAGAGCTGAGCCTACCTAGGAGACAGGTTTGAGGCAGAATGGCACCTTCTTGTCCATCAACAGCTATAGGGAATTCAGCCATGAGTGAGTCACTCCAGGTTCCAGTTCTTCATGGCCAAGAGGTGCTCCTCTCTCTAATTTAACATGTAGTTGTGCAAAGATAGGGAGGAGCCAAAATAAATCCAGGAATTGGGAGTGAGAGGACCAAGAAACATGACTTAGCAGAAACCGGAGAACAAGCCTAGCTAAGGAGTAATTTAGGAGCTGGCCCAACCCTCCAACACACACCCTTCCCTCCCAGCTGGCCGAGCACATTCACCATGGATACAGGAAGCCCCACCCCTGACTCTTTTCCCCTCCCTCATCTCATGACCTACTTGCACCCCACCCCACTTCCTACAGTCTCTTGGAGGTGGGGAAACCCCATCCCATCCCATCCAAGGATGGGGACCACAGTATATTAGACCACTGTGTAACATACAGGCCTGCCCAGAATCACTTCCAGGCTGGTCTCTGCCAAATGGCTTAACCCTGTAGCAGGTTCTCAATACTGGCATGAGATTTCCCACAGAGCTTCCCAGACAGCTGGGGAGTCCTGCCAGCTCGAGTGACTTCTGAGTGCCTGAACTCTGTAGTGCAAAGCCAGGGCGGAGGAGAACGGTCCTGGTGGGGTGCAGACTTTGAAGTAGGCAAACCTGAATTACAGATCTGGTTCTAGCTATGGACCAAGCACCTGGATCCTTTTACGTTCCAGGCATGCCCCTGCCTTTGGATGTTGCAACAGGATGTTGTCATCTACAAAGTTTATTTGCCCCAGAACTGTTGTGCAAACAAAACAACAACAAGCCCAAACAAACAAAACCCACCCACCTACACACCCACCCATCATTTTTAAGTTATGACTTTGTGTTGGGCCTAATTCAAAGCTATCTTCGGGTACAGATGGCTTGTAGGTAGTGACCGAAGGATGAGGACACTCTAGAGAGACATTGTGTTCCTTATGGTCTACCTGGACATCTGAAAAGAGGTACCCCTAGGGAACTGGAATTTTCCCCACAAGTCTCAAGCTGAGAGAAGCAAAAGATGGTCATACTGAGTAAAACTACATTTTTCTGCTTTTCACTATTAATTTGACTCATTTGGCTTCTTGCAAATGGTGGCCAAGCCTAGCTCCAGCTGGGCATGGCTCTGACATGACATGCCTGCTTAGCTTGCTCTTCCGCAAAGTGGAAACAAGCTCATCTAATTCAACTGAAGGTCCCTTACAACAGTATCAGAAAGTGATTACCATCTGTGCTGGTTAACATCAAGTTGCCTGAATCTAGGACTGCCTAGGAGACAAGCCCCTCTAGGCACACAAGAGATTATCTATATTAGATTAATTGAGGTGGGAATTAAAATGCCTGCTTTACAAGTATAACGATCTGAGTTCAATAACCAGAACCCATGTTTAAAGAGCTAGGGAGAGAGGAACAGGCAGATCCCTGGTGCTCACTGGCCAGCCAGCCTAGCCTAACTGGCAAGCCCTGGTTACCCAGAAAAGACCTTGTCTCAAAAGCAAAGAGGATGGCACCTGAGGAGTGACACCTGAGACTGTCTTCTGGCTTTCAAAAACATGGGCACATGTACCTGAACATATACACCACATGCACACACCTCAACTATTTAATAAGCGCTGCCCGAGCTTGTTCAACGGCCTCCTTCCCAGTTCCCTGAGAGTGAGGGTCTTTGCATCTCGGATTCCTGACCAGCACAGTCCACTCCTGAGATGTGGATTTCAGGGAGCTGAGTAGGTTGAAAGCAAAAAAGGAAAGACCCTCCCAGTACCATCCTCACTGCTCCCTCCAGCACCATCCTCCCTGCTTCCTCCAGCACTGTCCTCCCTGCTCCCTCCAGCACCATCCTCCCTGCTCCCTCCAGCTCTGTCCTCCCTGCTTCCTCCATCACCGTTCTCCTTGCTCCCCCAGTACCATCCTCCCTGCTCCCTCCAGCACTGTCGTCCCTGCTCCCCCCAGTACCATCCTCCCTGCTCCCTCCAGCACCATCCTCCCTGCTCCCTCCAGCACCATCCTCCCTGCTCCCTCCAGCTCTGCCCTCCCTGCTCCCTCCAGCACTGTCGTCCCTGCTCCCTCCAGCACCTTCCTCCCTGCTCCCCCCAGTACCATCCTCCCTGCTCCCCCCAGTAGTGTCCTCCCTGCTCCCTCCAGCACCTTCCTCCCTGCTCCCTCCAGCTGTCTTCCCTGCTCCCCCCAGTACCATCCTCTCTGCTACCCCCCAGTACTGTCCTCCCTGCTCCCTCCAGCTCCGTCCTCCCTGTTCCCTCCATCACTGTCCTCCCTGCTTCCTCCATCACCGTCCTCCCTGCTACCCAAGCACTGTCCTCCACACTCCTTCCAGAACCACTCCCGTGATTTCTCCTGCACCACTTCCCTGTCTTCCACACCCACTTGCCAGCTTTTGCTCTTTTCTAGAACTCTGCACATCTAGGTGACTTTGTCTTTGCCAGAGCCATCTAGAGTCCTTTAACACCACCACAGGCGCGGGGCTTAGGCCTCAGTCCGGAACTCTTCTCTGCCTCCAGAAAGTCAGAGTAGAGTTCCAGAGAGAGGGAAAGAGTTTACCTGGATTGAACTAAATCTGTTCAGGAAGCTGTCTGTCCTTCCTCTCCATTTCCCTCGGCGCCTGTGGAAGCTGTCCACCCGTCCTTAGACTGCCCCAAGGCCCCCTCTCCACTCTGCATGTACAGCCAGCTCCCACCTAAGATCCACTTCTCTTTCACGCCCACACCGTGACATGCAGGGCGCCCAGTAAGCATTCACCATGGCTCTCTACCTCACACTACCAGAGCCCTATGAAGGGCAGGCAGAAGGTCCCCGTGGGAAAGGAAGGCAGGGTGAGGGTCCCAGATGTTCACACCTCTGCTCCTGCCCACTGACAGTTCCATAAAGGAGCTGAAAACATAATTTCACCTCACCCCTAAGATGCTCTTACAGATCCGAATGCCCTTTGCTCCTGTACAAGGTGAGCCTGTCTATGCCTCTGGATTCATAGACAGAGAGTAAGGTAAGTGAGTGCACAGATTAGAAGCCAGGTAAAGTTAGAGGCCAACAAAAGATACGATCACAGGTCTCCTTATGTCTTGCTCCGTCTACTGCTCCGCCTAACTCATTAGGTGTGCTTCAAGCAGCCAAAAGCCACGTGCTGGCTTGGCTGGCTGCACGCACTGAGGGGAACACCAGTGAAAATACTTAGAAAGGCTGAGGGAGCCCTAGCATCCAGGAACTGTCAACTGGTGGGAGACGATCCCAAGTGAGATACTCAGAGTGCAGTGGCTGAGGCACCGTTGACAGAATGATTGCTTGCCCTTGCAGGAGGGGCCCAAAAGGACCTAGTATAGCACACGAGGGTAGGAGCTGGCACAAGTGTGGTTTAAGGTCCTGCCTTACTGTGCCCCAAGAGAAGATATACTGGGATCGTGTGAGGACGAGGGGCCATCAGCTAGTCACACTGCACAGACCCCCTCACCAAAAGCACAAAATCAATTATGGTGAAGAAGAAGTTTCTTTTTGCTAGTATTGTTTTTTTGTTTTTTTTTTAAGAGCTCTCACAGTGACCTCAGCTATCCTAGCTTTTTTCACTCAAGTACAAAGTTCAAGGGTTTTGAGAGCCCTGTAACAACAAGCCTACTTTATCTAAGGCTCCCAGGGAGGCAGGTCTGAGGAAGTGAACACTCTGACAAAAGCTTGCCTATGTCTTGAGCAAGATGGGAGAGGCAAATATTGTGAAACTCAGAGTTCTAGGATTTCGAGCTCAGTCCTGAAAGCCAGAAGCGGATGGATTGAAACGAAATGGGACAGTTTCGCGTGTTTCTCTAACCACGTCGTAGATAAAACAACAAACTTAAAACCTACTGTAACTGCAAACACTCGGAGAAGTGCAATAGAGGACTCTGAAAACAAGCAGGAACTCCTTAATCCGGAGCTTGGTCTTGCTCTGTTCCTTATCAAATAAGGCCAACCCCTCCCAAGAGAAACAAGAAAGGTCATGGAGCCCTGCCACTACAAAGTGGCATGGCACCTGGCTAACAATATTTTCAGTGCTTGTCAAAGAAGCAGGTGTCCCGGGGACACCTGACTGCACTGGCACTCGCCACCTGCCACCCGGGAGGTGAGGAATAATGTTTAATAGGTTGTGTGGATGCGAGGGCTAAAACAGCTTACTGGAATTTAACTCTCACTCCTTAGTAGCCCCTCTTTTCCTGCTGTAGAACAGCTACCTGTTGGAACCCCGGGAAGGGGAGTGCAGGGGAAACCGAGGAGTCCCTCCCGTTGGGTAGAAGTGAACTCAAGCAACCCATCAGTGAGTGCCCAGGGCCTTCCCCAGAAGAAGCCTACAAGACATTCTGCACATTGTGGTGGCAAGCTTGGATCGCCCTCCAGGTGGGTGTGTGCAGGCGGGAGGGGTGGGCTTACCTCCCTGGTAGGTCTCGAGGGCTCCCCGGGTTGGGGCTGCGTCACCGGAGCCCCCGAGCTGCAACCCCGGGCATTGGATCTCAGGAGCCGTCGCAGTAGCCGGGACGCAAGTCGCACCGCCATGAAGTCAGCAAAGGAAGTAACAGGCTTGCAGTGGGCCTCCGGAGCACTCTAGCCCGGGACCTAGCACGGGGTCATTTCGGAGGGGAGGAGCAGAGGCGGCGCCCAAGCAGCCAATCAGCGAGGTTGCTTCTCCGCATGGCCCTCTGGAAGTTGTAGTTCACACGTTCCACCTCCTTCCAGGACGGAAGGGTGTTCCTGTGCAGAAGTGCCAAGTCTGGGAAGGCTAAGCTCTTTTCCTTCAGCTTTGCTTGGCCTTGGATTTAAGCTCTCTTTAGATGCAGAATGTAAAGTGGTGGCATAAAAACTTCTAGGCAAGTTATACTTATTTTTTTCTTTTCATTACGAATGAGTGTTGAGACCCTTACACAATGTCTCAAAGGTGTAGCCCTCGCTGCCCTAGAACTCACTTTGTAGACCTGGATGGCTTCAAATTTACAGATAGCTTTCTTCATCTGCTTCCAGAGTGCTGGGATTACAGACGTTCAACTCTGACCCAACCGGAAACAATTTTTTAAAATTATTTTTTAATATGTGCGAGTTTCGTGGCGTAGTCGGTGCTCATAGACACCAGGAGGGGATGTCGGATCCATTGGAACCTGAGTTACAGATGGTTGTAGGATGCCATACGGGTGTTGGTCCTTTGGAAGAGCAGCCAGGTCTCTTAACCACCGAGTCATCTTTCTAGCCCCTTATTTGTTAAATTAGCATACAAAATAGCAGGCTACTTTATGACATTCTTTTTTTTTTCTGTAAAAGCACTTATACCAAATATTTTTATTAAGAAAAAAAAAAGAAAGGCAGGAAGAAAAAAAGAAAGAGAAGAAACAGAAAAACAAACAGAGGAACACACAATGTCCACGTCACCTGCAGTATTGGTCAGCTTTCAATTTGGCTTTCCTGTCCAGAAGTGTCTTATGCAAAAATCCATCTTTCTGAGCCTTTTAAAGAATTTTACTATTTCCTTTTATTATTTTGAGTTTGTGGTCTTGGAAGCTCTGGAATTTCTTTACATAGTTGATTTCATACTGCTTCACGCTTCCCTTGCCTTCTTCTGGGATGTCATACGTTTTCTCGGTTTCTCTTTCCGCACAGGATCATTTTATCATTTTATCATTTCTTCCTCTCCTGCTGTTTGATTCTTTGCTTCTATATCACGGCTTCATTACATCTAATAAAGCAGCTACTTGAGGCCAGTAAAGCCATCTTTCCATCTTGAAACAGCGGTTCCCATTGTTCTCTAGGACCAATCACATCCAAACGCCCAACGAGAAGTCCATCTGAATTTATACCAAGATGTTTTCCATAGCCAGACTTCAGGGCAGTTCTGGAATCAGACAATTTGGCAGCAGTAAACTGATCTGGAGGACTGGGGCCTTCATCAGCTTCTCTGTGTGGAACTCCCAGTGTAAACCGTCCATTGTCCAGTGCATGGATATAGGCTCTTTTATCCACTTCAAATGGCAATAGTTCCTGAAATCTCCCCAGAGGTGGGAACAGTCTACCCGATTCCCACACTATCAAGTTGGGTTTCCTCACTCATCTTCTTCTCCTTTTCTTTTCTTATCTTGGTTCTTTTTCGTTTTACTCTTGACTTCAGTGCCCTTGAGCATGAGTTTGGTGGACTTTACATAGTAATATTCGACTATGGTTCAGCACGCTTAAGTGGTAGCTGCTGGCAGAGCGCCTGTCAGTCTGGGAGGAGGAAGGGGCTCTACTTTATGACATTCTTGTTTTTTTTTTTTTTTGGTTTTTCGAGACAGGGTTTCTCTGTGTAGCCTTGACTGTCCTGGAACTCACTCTGTAGACCAGGCTGGCCTCGAACTCAGAGATCCACCTACCTTTGCCTCCCAAGTGCTGGGATTAAAGGCGTGCGCCACCACCGCCTGGCGTTTTTTTTTTTTTTTATGGGGGGGGACTTTATGACATTCTTAAATCAAGTAATATTTCAATACATCAAAATCTGCGGGGGAAACGCTAGTAAAATATCAATATCTATTTTAAAATATCAACTTTACTAATTTCGTTCACTTTACCCTACTCCAGACCCAGCTTGTAGGAGAGCTAGCTCAGCTCCCTTTTCATGCACGCACTCTAGTTGTGTCCCCCATACATCAATAGTCTTGGCTTCCCCATTCAAAAAAAAAAAAAGATATATAAAAGGAAGACACAAAAGAATGGGTGAACCTTGAATTGCTCCCTACACACAGAACTCTGAATTAATCGTCAATACCATGACCCTGGTGTGGATAGAAAATTCATTTAGCAATCAAGGAAAGTCTCAGAGAGAGGAGGTGATTATTCCAGAGCTGTGTAGCTGATTAAAGTGTCCAAACCTTGTAGAAGTTAGGTCCAGTTCTTCCTCCCAGCCCCATGCTCCCATAAATAAGATTCCAACTCAAAATATATTTACAAATACCTTGGCCATATAGATAGGCTTTTCTCTGACTAGAATCATAGCTTAAAATAACCCATTTATTTTGTTCTACATTCTGGCCCGTGACTGGTTACCTGTGCTCAGGTACCATGTGTCTGTCTGCTCACATCTTCCTAGCAAATCCCTGTGCCTCTCTCTATCCCAGAACTCTTTCTCCTCCTGGATGTTCCACCTTCTCTTTCCTGCCTAAGCCATAGGCTTTTTTACTTGACAGGTGTTGTATCCATACAGTGCACGAGATATTCTCTCTACAAAAGCATGTCTCAAACCCAGTACCATCTGATTCCTGTAACTGACTCTTTCTAAGATTCATGATGTGAGAAGGGTTGGGGTACCTTGTGCCTCTTTTCTTTGGAAAGCAGTGAGACTTAGCCTCAGATCTTGGAGGTCCATTCACACTCCATAACAGACATATGTACATACTAAGAATAGGTATGCTCAGTCAGTCATGGTGACATATACACCTGTCATCCTGGCACTCAGGAGGCTGAGTCAGCAGAATCTTGTGAGTCCTGGCCTGCTTCACCTACATAGTGATCTCCAAGCTGGTATGGGCTATATAGTGAAAACCTATCTCAAGGGGAAAAAGAGTGGGGAGGTGTTATTCTCAAATCTGCTAATCAATTGTTTTCAAAGCTCTACTGCTATGAACCTGGAAGAAGCCATGGCCAGTATAGAGCATCTGTGAGCTATATATAGTTGGAAGTGGAAATACGGTGTATAATCTGGAAGAACTGACAGTTCCTAGATGGGGGAAGAATAACAGAACATACCTGATTATTTTTACAAATACAGGCTGGTTATTGGATAAGCAGGGATGGTTTTGGCCATGTAGCTAGATAGACTTTCTCCAGATTGCTTAGTACTGTCTCAATTTTGAGTAGCATCAAGAAAAAAAATGGTAGCTTGAGTTGATTTTTGGGGGCATGTCTGTCATGATCTGCAAGAGGCCTGGGGATCTCCTGAGAATGGCTTATGTGCTGTCTGCTACTACAGCTATCTCTGCCTGCATTTGTCAGCAGAACTGGGGGAGGAAGTGAGGAAAACAAAACCCATTTCTTTGCAGGTGGGAGGCCTGCAGAGCCTTCGGGAGAGCACCTTACCCAGGAGGAAAAGCTTGTTGACATGATAGACTTGAACCAGGAAGAGAAATCAGAAGCAGATGCCCCAGGGAGCTGCAAGGGCTAAAAACAAACTCTGTGGACATGTCTTCCTTCTCAGAGGAGAGACCCTGAGTAAACCCACAGAAAGGGAGCACTCATATTGGCACCCAGAAAATAACCCGTCATAGGAAACTTTCACATACTCCCATGGAACCTGTGAGACCATCTGTTGTCCAGGGGCGGGGATGGGGGACCTTAGGTTTGTTGTAGACATTCCCATCTCATGCAGAACCAGCCATGGAGGTCTCAGTTATGTGTGCCAAATCCTGGTGTTTTGAGAATTCCTTCCCTAGGGAGATTCCAATTTACTTACTACCATCCTAAGGTTTATCCTTCTAATGACAAACCAAATAGGATCCTATCAAAATTCAACCCAGAAAAAACCAAGTTTGTCAAGCATGCTTTACTTAGAGAGTGTGGGTGAGAACTGGAATGTCTATCTGGCAGGAATGATGGCTTCCCCATAGCTGTGTAGAAGGAGCCCCCTTCTCCAGCCTTGCCCAGATTGCATACTCTAGCATCCCCTAGATGCCCTGGAGCCACAAGCAGTTAGAACAGAATGGTATGTGAATACCCAGGAGGGAAAGCTGGAAATTAAGTGAGGGCCCATGGTCCTTCCTGCTCCCTTCTTCAGAATTAATAGCCGTAGTCTCCAGGCCTGCTGGAGACAGACTCTTATAAGCTGGCACGCTAGATCTAATGAAAGTGGAGCAAGTTCTACAACTCCTGGTCCCAGATCCTTGCAGAGGTGATGCTGGAAAGCTGCTCTATGCCTTCACAGCGATAGAAGATGAATGCAGTATGCAAATTCCCATGAGTAGTCACATCTATCTAGTTAAAGACAGTGGCAACTGCATTACACGGAGACACCTGTTGATACCTGTCTTAGGGGGTTTGGGGTGTCCTGTCCTCCACTTGCCTCACCCTTCCTTGATATTTATTCCACCTGAATTTTTCCTGTTCCCTCACTAAGCATCAACTCCATGGAGTCTCCAACCTGCTCTCAGGCTTCTGCTTGGATTCCATGAGGGAAAGACGCAAGAGGGGAAGCAGAGAGCTGTGTGGGAGGGAAAAACGGTCATGTGAAGATCTCCCTGACTTTACTTTCTGACCACTAAGCAGGGAAGCAAAGGATGGCAGTGTATAGGATAATTCTACACCTGAAAGCCGAAACTGTTTACACCAAAGCAACTCTCACTCAGTTCAGCATTCAATCTAAGATAGATCCTTTCCTAGAAGCCTGGGAGACCCTCATGAGTGTGACATGCAAGCATGAAGATCTGTGTGCAAATCCCCTAAATCCCACATAAATTGTGTGGACCTAGCAGACATAGGAGGATCCCTGAGGGGAATACAAACCAGTCACTGTTACAGAGTCAGGGAACATTAGCTCTGTTTGGAGAACCCCACTGGTACTCTTGGGGGTAGGTATCCCCAGCCACAGTCTATAAGACTACAAATGTCCTCTTCACCTAATCCATTCCCCCACCTTTGGAGCTGCAATCCTGTAGTTTTCTTAGGCCCATCTGGGTTATTGTGCCCCTTTGCCCTCCTCTCCCATCTTTCCCTCAGAGCTGCCTGTATTCCCGCAGCTCTGCTAGACCCTTGTACAAGGTGAAAGGATGAAGCGATGACCCAGTGGATAAAACATTTGCTGTGCAAATATAAGAATCAGAGTTTGGATTCCCAGAACCTGAGTGAAAGCAGAACACGTTTGGTGACTCCCTGTTATCTTAGCAGTCAGAAAGCATAGGTCAAGGGGCCCAAGACAAGCCAGCTAGCTAGGCTAGCTGAAACTGGTGAGCTCTGGGGCCAGCAAGAGACCTTGCCCTAATAAATAAAGGGAGAGCAACTGAAGAAGACACCCGAAGTCAACTTTGGGTTTTCACATGTGTGCATGTATATGAGCATGTACAGGCATCCATTCACATACTTGTGGCCATACATCTATACTTATGTGAGAGTGCATCTACACAAGCATGCACAGCACACACATATATGTATCAAGCAAAAAAATAAATAATAATAAAAAGAATTACTGAGACAGCTTAGTTGGTGTGAGCCAAGGCACTTCCTATATAAACCTGGTGACCTGAGTTTGATCCCCCAAACCTAAGTCAAGGTGTAAGTAGATAAGCAGGTCCATGGAGTTGTTCTCTGACCACCTGCTCCTCTCACACACATCCTACATGCGCACATGTATTATGCATATACAAGTTAATAAATTAATTAAAATAAATAAACATGGGAAAAGAGACAGAGGGCAACAGACCTCTAGCCTCCATACACATGTGCACCTCTGAACACGCATGCGTGCGCGCACAAACACACACACACACACACACACACACACACACAGAAATAGACTGAGATAGACTGACAGACAAGCTGACAAAAGAAAGGAAGAAAATGTCTTGGTCACCCCAAGACAGCCAAATCCACTTTCTCAAACCTGATTCCTTGCATCAAGCTTGGGTTTGCTGCCAATGGTTATATGTGTTTGGGACAGTTATTGGGTAGAGATGGAAGCACCAGGCTGACACTTCTGGGAAGGTGTCTTTGAGCTTTTGCTGAGCCTGTGAGTGCTGGCCAGGCTGAGAACACTTTGTGCCAAGTTCCCCTCCTTGTGCAGGCAGGGAGGGATGCATGAAGGAGGCCAGAGAGGAACCAAGAACCCTGACTTAGCACTAGGAGATCCGATTGCCAGCCCACACTCGCTGCACATCTATGGCTGAGCCCAATGCCAGCTACTTAACTTCTCCGACTTTACCCAGTGTGTCTAAGAGGAAGCTGCTTAGCTGTTTATCTTCGCTATCTCATGGAGGTAGTAGCTATGACTTAAGAATAAGAGAAGAGAAAAATCTGAGATCAATCCAGAGAGGCTAAGGAACTGATCAAAAGTCACATAGATATCAAGTGGCAAAGCTGAGACTTGAACCCAAGGCATGGCAGAATCTGGCCCAAAACACCTCATCCTGGACCTAATCACACTCCCACAAATAGATCTTTTCATAAATTCTCTTCCAGGATCCCTCAGCCTCTCCTCTCATGCATAATAGCTAAGAAGTACTCTTTGTAAAAAAGATTTATGTTAGTGTGGATGTATATGCGAGTTTTGTGTGTGTGTGTGTGTGTGTGTGTGTGTGTGTGTGTGTGCCCCCTCAGAAGCCAGAAGTGGACATCAAGTCTCCTGGAGCTGGTTTTTCAGGTGGTTGTGAGCCACCCTACCTTGGTGCTGGGAACCAAGCTCAGGTCCTATAGAAGAGCAGGAAGTGATCTTAACCACTGAGCTATCTTTCCAGCTCCATGATCAATATTTTAATCTACTTCACAAATTATTTTTCTAAACTACAGGTGCCCTAAAACATGTTGCAAACTCTAAGTATGGACAGGAAGACAAAAATCAGAATGCCCAAATCAGCAATCCTGGAGCCTGGTATTTCACAGCTAGGTCTAAAGTTCACCACTCACGTGTAGGGCAATTTCCCCCATGGTACATGGTAGATGATTAATGACCAATGATAGTATTGGTACATATGAGAAGAGCCAAGTAATTGAGGTTTCTGTTTGAATTGGCTTACAGGGCTTAATCAATGGAAAGAAAAAGAAAGTATGAACTAGCAAGAGATTATTCTTGTTCTTCTGGTTTGTGCAGCCATGGATCAAAGGGCAGAGACTGTAGAAATCAACCAAGACATGCCTACAGCATTTCCTATGAGAAGCGCAAACTGTCCAGGCATGTTAAAGACAACCGAAGTGACCATTATGATGTGTGTGTGTAGGAGGAAAACACATGAGGACTTCAGGCTCCTTGTCCCACTGTACTTCCCAGCAGCCCCAGTAGGCTGGTGGCAGAAGCAGAGAGTGAGCCATTGGATTGATTTGAAGTTGGAGGCTCGCCAGGTACACAGCCTGAAGGGACAGCTGGGAAAAATTCAACTGAAGGGTGATAGAGTGCTTGGGTGATGGATGGGGGAAGATGTGAGTTTGGGGGGAGCTGAGAGATTAGATAAAGTGGAGGAGGTTCAAAGACTGAGAGCATAGACAAGGTGGCCCAGGACTTAGGAAAGCTTGGTGTGTACACGAGAGACAGCAAGGAAAGGCAAGAAGCTAGAGAAAGCTAGTAAGAAAGGAGAAGAGAACGATAAAAAAAACCTTTGAGGCCTGCAAGTGGCCAGGCCCTGTCCCTGAAGACCTGCAAGGCTTTGCCTTCAGAACATCCTACAGGACATAATGACCAGCCCCAGCCCCTCCAGGTGCAGGTGGCCAAGAGACAACAAAGTAAAAAGCTCAGTTCTCACCCTGGAAATCTTTACTCTAGAAACTCCACTCCCTCAAGAAATTCTATAAACCCTGTCTTCTCAATTCTCTGCTGTTTCTTGCCTAAGCAGAGGGAGCCACCCTCCTGGGCTTTCCCCTCTCAATAAATCTCTCGTGTGAGGTGTGTTGTGTTTTGTGGGTTTGTTTGTTTGTTTGTTTGTTGTTGTTGTTGCTTCCAAATGCAAGGATACCTTTCCCTTCAGAGCTATACCACTTGTACTGGAGAAGCCTTTCCCCTCGGAGTTATGGTACCATTACTTGGATAGACTCTCCTAATGCTCATGCTCACCCTGAGGGTCTGAGCTGCACTGGGAACTAATTCTTCATCTCTAGGCCACCCACAACAGACTCAACTTCCAGCTCCCTGGTCACATGGCACACTATTCACAGCAACAATTATGCAAATTTCCACTTTGATCAGTGTAAACATTTCTCTGAGTCCAGGGACATGACTGTTGAGCAGGCAGGATCCATCTGGTACTCTTGCAGGTGAGTGCTTCCAGCCACAGCTGGAATGTACTGTATGTAACCAGGAAGAGGCTCCTCACTGCAGTAGGTGGCGCTTGAGCACAGGACCTCAAAGCCCATCCCCATAGTGATGTACTTCCTCCAACAAGGCCACGCCCACTCAAACAAGGACACACCTCCTAATATTGTCATTCCCTGGGCCAAGCATATTCAAATCACCACAATAGCCCTGTATAGCTATATAGCTAAATACATAAATATAAAGCTATCTTTTGCCCCCGCCCCAATCCACTTGACCCCAGGCTCACCAGCCATCTCCTTCCTCCTTCTGGTCCATACAGTCTGACACACATTTTCCCTTACTGCCTTCTCAGATGGATCCCTGGGTATGGGATACTGTCTTAGTCAGGGTTTCTATTCCTGCACAAACATCATGACCAAGAAGCAAGTTGGGGTGGAAAGTGTTTATTTAGCTTACTTCCACATTGCTATTGATCATCAGAGGAAGTCAGGACTGGAACTCAAGCAGGTCAGGAAGCAGGAGCTGACACAGAGGCCATGGAGGGATGTTCTTTACTGGCTTGCTTCCCCTGGCTTGCTCAGCCTGCTCTCTTATAGAACCCAAGACTTCCAGCCTAGGGATGGCACCACCCACAAGGGGCCCTACCCCCTTGATCACTAATTGAGAAAATGCCCCACAGATGGATCTCATGGAGGCACTTCCCCAACTGAAGCTCCCTTCTCTGTGATAACTCCAGCCTGTGTCAAGTTGGCACACAAAACCAGCCAGTACAGATACCCAGAACCTCTCCGTAGTCAAACATGACCCCCATCTCACTCAAGTATAAAAGCTTTCACTCCCATCCAGGGCAAACGGCAAGATGTAGCCCTCTCAGCTGATTCTAGGTGTTTGGAAATTATCCTCTGTCTATTATTTGCATACAGATGGGTTTACGTTTTCTGGTGTATCCATAAGTTTTGATGTAAATATGGGACCCAAGACAGAAATCGGTCAGGCTTGGTTGAGTGTACGAATGACGGTGACCACCACATGTTTCGTTTCTGACTGGCTGTCTCCGAGTGTGCGAGCTTTCTGTGTTCTGTGCTTATTAGTTTTGTTTTTGCTTTCTTTGCTGCTGCCAGCCTCTGGCCACCATCGATAATGCTATTTGCTGTGGCTTCTTCAATGGCCAGAGCTCAGCACTTATCTCTGGGCTTTGTGGTCACTGGATTCAGATAGGAAGATAGGATTTAAAAACAATGCTTGCTTAATAAGGTATTAAAGCTACACCTTCATGCATTCATATGCAAGACTGTACCTGTGGCTGCAACTGAACTTCTTATGCACAAACCAAAGAAGTTAACCTTCAGGTCTCCTCACAGTTTGCCCTACTTTCTGACATCCAAGGGTCTCCAACACTCTCCTTTCATGAGCTCTCTCTCTTCAGGTGGCATTGGTAGAGGATGCCATATCCATGTCTCAACATTTCAAACTGACTCAGATTGCAGATGTAACTCTCTTAAGGGGTGTCTACATCATTAATTTCTGCTGTCTTCTGCCACCCCTTATATTTGGTTCCAAATTCTAGAGTCTGGATCTTCAGCCACCCCACCTCCCCACCTGCTCTAAGCATCCATTCCTCCTTGTCTACTTAGTAAAGGTTCTGTCTGTGGCTCTGGGAGCATGCCACGGAGCCCTTCCTTGTGGGCAGCTTTATAGTTAGTAAGACACTTGCTCCTCTCCCTCTGTGGAAACCCTCCCTGTTTCCTTGTCTCCTTCCCCCAGGAGCTGCCTGCTAAGCCCCACAGCTTCCCTACCTGGAGCTCTGTGACCTTGTCCCTCCTATATCTCAGCTCTGACTTGGAAGTTTCTCAGATTCCCCTTGTCCTCTTGTCTCTTGCCTCCCTGCTCCCACTTGGAGCTTATAGAAACTCTCTCTGGAGGAGCTCATTTTGTGAACCTTCCTGTCTCCCCGCTCTGGCTCAGATTTCATTAAAGCCTTGCTCTGTTACTATAAGCAGCTTGACCTCAGTGCAGTTCAATGGCCAAAAATGACATGCTCAATCTTCAGTGGGGACAATTTCTGCCACTGCACAAACAAATGACCAAAAAACTTTTATATCTAAACTCGCTCTCTTCTCCTCTATTTCTTCTGCTCACACTTGTTCAGGGTATCGCTTACATGTGAGTGTTTAACGTCCAAAAGACGTAACAGCTCATCCTAACATGGTTAGGAAATTGCTCAATATCAGGCTGTCCAAGGACAATTCTGTCTTCTATAATTTCTTACCCTTTCTTCCTTCACTGGGGTTTATTCCCTATGCGTATTTTCCCTATGACCAAAAGTGTAAAAAATGTCCAGAAACTTAGAGGCTATCTATATTGGTCCAGCAAATACCATAGGAGAAATCTGGTCCTAATTGCAATAGGCTACTGCATAACAGTCTGCCTGGTCACCCTGGAGAGTGTTGGTTGTATGTCTCTCCAGGGTTAAGTTCATGACCAGCATTAGTAGCCTCACTCGTTCTCTCACTTCTCATTAACTGCCCTGAATCAAATACCACTACCACTCATCTCTCCAATATCTCCCTAGCATCACAGACCATTCTAACTGCTCAGGGACACCCTTTATGGGCACACTGGATCCCTCAGACCGTAATAATACTTAGACTGCCACCCAGCCTTTATGTGCAAACGTGCATAATGCCTCCAATATATGAGACACTAAAGTTTATCACTTCCTATCTGCTGGGCCGTCAGGGACTTATAATAAAGGTGTTACCTGCTGGAGAAACCTTGCGGTTTCCATTGCAGGGTTTATATCAGCATAGCATGACAGACAAGTGGTTCAGGTCATACCCGTTTTAACAGCCCTGGGTATTTGCTGGCATCTCCGCAAGAGTGACAGCACTGAATACTTTCCTAGCTGTTTGCCATCAGTTGTCATCCAGGATCGCCAACAGTGATTCATCTTTACCTTCCAGGGCCAAATAGACTCACTGACCTCCATAATGTTATAGAATCGGTGAGGATTCGATTTACTAACAGCAGAAAGAGGTGGTCTTTGTCTCTTCCTCTGGGAGGAATATTGCTTCTATGTCAACCAGTCAGGTATAGCAGAAGGTAAGGCCTGACAACTCCAAGCAGCTCTCCTAAAATGTAAGAAACACCCTGATGCATGTGGCCAGCGGATCACTGACAGTCCAGTATGGGATTGGATATCACCCTTCTTAACCCCCTTCTCTTCTTCTCTTCATCCTACTAGGTACACCCTGCCTCATTAACTTTTTCTCTAGATTTCAACACCACATCCAAAAGATTTCTAGCCAGACTTTTAATCAGCTGCTATTACAAAATTACCACCCCTAGCTATGGAACCAGTGGCCTGACACCAGATTATACTCTGAATGGCAAGTTTGCCCTAAAGCCTTGGATGTCCCCATTCAGCAGCTGGAAGTATTGTAATGACAACATTGCTTTCTTTTCCCAATCCCCGATTACTTATCAGTAGTAAATAAAAGAGGGGATCTGTAAGCCCCTCAAGGTACGCAAGTGTCCAGGCCCTACCCCCAGGACCTCTCACTCTCAGGCTTTGCTCATAGAACAGGAGGACCCAGCCACCCCAGATGCAGGTAGCCAGGCTCCACATTACAGAGTAAAAGCCCCAAGCTCAGAGCTTAAAACCCACCAATCCCCACCCTGGAAAGCTCTGCCACTGCCCTGCCCCCAGTTCTGCAAAACCACTGTCTTCTGTCCAGTTCTCGGCTGCTTCTTTCCTAAGCAGAGCCAGCCACCCTACTGGGGTTTCCCCTATCAATAAATCTCTTGTGTGAGGTGTGTCATGCTGTGTGATTTCTGTGGTATTCCTTGGCTCCCATCTGGCAAAATAACTTCCCTTCAGAGCTGTTAACACTTGTACTGAGGCAGCCTTTCCTCTCAGAGCTGTAGTGCTTACAAAAGACACTATCCTGTAAACCCAGGGCCATACAGTAAAGCCCTGGGCTCTGTTGTCTAAATGGACAGACTATGCTATATGTGTGATGATCTAAGATTGGCTTGCTAATCTAATACAAATCTCATACCAGCATCTCAAATCTGAGACATGGGCTGGAGAGATGGCTCAGTGGCTAGAAGCTCTTATTGTTCTTAGAGAGGACCCTAGTTCTATTGGTTCCCAGCACCCACATCAGATAGCTCATCACCATTTATAACTCCAAGTCAGGGGGATTTGGCGCCCCCCTTCTGGCTTGCATGGACATCCACACTCATGTATGTAAGCCTACACACACACACACACACACACACACACACACACACACACACACGCACACACAATGCACACGCACACACATGCACACACACTCACAATTTTAAAACAACAACTTGTCTATAATATTAGTTATGTGTATGTATGTGTGAGAGCAGTAGCCTATGCAAGTCAAGGTCATAAAATGCTCCTGGAGTTAGAGTTACAAAGGGTTGTGAGCTACCCCATATTTTTATTAGGAACCAAAGTCAGGTTCTCTGCAAGAACGCAGTAAGTGCTCTTAATTGCTGAGCCATCTTTTCACCCCATCCCATGAAAAAAAAAAATGAACCATGTCACCAATGTGTGCCTTGCCTGTTATTTCCCATGAATGTCAGCCTAGCTGACTTGTTTTATTTAAAAGCCCCTGGGACTTCCTTTTGCTTTGGACACTGAGTCTAATAACCATGAGGCCATGTTCAAGTTTCCCATCATCCATGGGCTCTGCAAAACTGTTGGCTTTTTTTTAAAAATTATGATTTGGTGTTTTTATTTCAAAGATGTTTTTGCCTACCTTGGTTCTTAGAACAGAAAAGAGTGGGAAGGCACAGAGAATGCATGTGTTCTAACCACTAATTTTTTAATCAGACTTACTCTGGGCTCAAGAGACATGCTTGGTTTTGTAAGAAAGGCAAAAGAAATGAGGTTTGAAGCCACTGCAGGGCTGCATCCTGCATGCTCATCAGAATATGCATTTCTTCAGTACACCATGAGACATCTTTACACACACACACACACACACACACACACACACACACACAGGGGGAGAGAAAGAGAGGGAACTAATAAATCTAACTCTATGTCTCATTGTTCACCTCCTCAAACCCTACATTGGAGTGTGGTCAGTAAGATGTACATTACAATAAAAGAATAATTTTATTTAGCTTTTAAAAATCCTTTGTTAGACATTACTAGTACACACACACATACACACACACATACATAACACACATACACACACACACACACACACACACACACCAGTTAAGACAGTTTTCCACTTAGGAGTCATGTACAAGGGAGAGATTTTTAAGTTTGGGGTAGGATCGCAATCAGCCCATCGTGTTCATTAGAATATAGAATGCTGGCTACTGCAAAAGGCCAGACTGGGCCAAGAGATGATAAAGTCACTTGCATCTGTGTTTCATTTGCCATCAGTGTCGCATGCACTGTGTCTTGTGATCAGTGTCACATGGCTATACCTACCTACACAGGAGGGAGGTTTGGAGATAGAGTCAGACTGCTGTAGTTAGAGACACACTGGAGACATACATCATGCCCTGCTTAGAATGACATTTTCCTGCTGACCACTGGGATTGTGTCCCTGCTGGGTCCCTGTTGAGTTAGCTCTGCCTGGGGAGAGACAACCAAATGCCCATTCTTTCCAGATGGGCACACTGGACAGATCCAAGTATGATTCTGTTAAAGTTCACCATGGTGACACCAATTGGTTTATGTCACATTTGCTTATAGAGACTGGGTGAGAGATCCTGTACAGAAGTATAGGTGACCCCAAACATATACATCATTGTAAAATCCTATCATATTGTGGGTGACAACCTTGTGAAAGCTACACATGGAGTCCACCTTATCACCATCCTTCACTCTCCATACATTCTGGGATCTCCCATGACCACTTGCATCTGGGAGAGGGGTAGGGGAGCATTAACCAGAATCTCAAGTGAGGCCTACAGATTCTCCTCAGTCTACTGTATCAATGGCCCCTTTACCATCACTATGAGCCTATGTACCATTGTATTGATCTGCTCTTGTTGCCATGGCTACCTGAGCAATTCCCAAGGTGGCATCCTACTATGATGGGGGGGGGGGATGTGGAAAAGCCATGGTTCTCATAGCTCTCATTCTTCAGCAGCACCAGCTCTAACCATCCTGTGTACTCTCTTTTCATGGATATTCTACCAAAAATGCTCTCAGGAGTAAAAGTAGCATTTCTGTTTGAGGCAGGGGGTAGATAGATATCCTGGATGATGATGATAATGATGATGATAGTGATGGTGGTGGTGATAGTGATGATGTTGATAATGATAAAAATAAAAATATCTCCTTATAAGGTCAGTCATTTTTTTTATAACCCCTTCAAAAGATTCAGGATTCTAAGTTTGGGGTTTGTCAGGCATAACACAAATCTGTCTTAAGTTTTGTAATCTCTAAACACAGATAAAGGTCTTCTATTTCTCTTAGCAATGTGTTATCATTTTTAATGTTTTGAAATTTTATTTTAAAATGTTATATGTGTATGTATAGATTTTTTTTTTGAGACAGGGTTTCTCTGTGTAGCCCTGGCTGCCCTGGAATTCACTCTGTAGACCAGGCTGTCCTGGAACTCAGGGATCTGCCTGCCTCTGCCTCCCAAGTGCTGGGATTAAAGGTGTGCGCAACCACCACCGCCCAGCTAGATGTTTTGACTACATTTATGTCTGTATACTGCTTGCTTGTCTGATGCCCATGGAGGACAAAAGAATGCATTAGATGTTCTGAGACTGTGGTGGTGATAAGCCATGATGTCGCTGGGAATTGAACCTGCATCATCTGGAAGAACAGCCAGTACTCATAACCCCTTAGCTATATCTTCAGCCCAATATGTCATCATTTTGAGCAATAACCTTCCATAGGCTGTTTGATTTATCTCTCAATCCTTCTTGTGCTTTGGTATTATTGTACACACTGATTATAATTGTCTGTTGCTGGAACCTGGACAGTTTCCACCTGAGCCAGTCTGGCATGGCTCTTGGTAGGTCACGTTTGTTTTGAGACAGGGTCTCTGTAGGCTGGTTGTGAATGTGAGCTTTCACATTCACCCCAGCCTCCTCAGCAGGAGGAAGGCAGGCAAGCAGCCGCTCCTGGCCCCTGTGGCACTTTACAGCCAAGAGAAACCAACACAGACTTGCCTGACATCCTGCAAACAATATTGTCCTTTGTCTCTTGCCCTGAGCTTCCTGTGTCTGCCAGAAACTTTAATAGGTGACCATGTTAGCTTTTAGCTTTTAAATAAAGTAAAATCCCAGCCCTTTCCAGTTCGTATAGTTTCCTATTTATATTTATCATTATCAGCAGCCACTAAATGTCACTGGCTTACCAACCAACTTTAGCCTTCAGGGATCTCTAAGAGTAGACATGGTTCAGTCTTAAAATAAAAACCCATGCTTTTAAAGGACATAAGTGATAATGGTATAAACTCTGGGGTCCCTGGAATGAATGAATATACATATATATACATATATATACACATATATATAACCTGATATCAGGATCTTGCCACTACATAACTGCAGGTATGGTGTTTGTTCACTGCATAATCTAGGAAATGCAAGATTTCTTCTTTCCTAACACTATTGATGGTAAAATATGCCATAATTTCAAGTGTCACTGAGAAAGTGCTACCTATTAAATTATGACAAAATGTTTTCTTTGTATTCAAATTTTACTGTGTATTTACTGAGAGAGCTATTTGAAAATTAGACTTGCTGTTTATCCGTCTTGCTCACATATGAGGATAAACGACTTGTGAATTGGAAAGAGAAACAAGAACCATCTGCAGGCAACGTGATTGTTTACATGGAAAGTCATGAAGAATAAAAAATAAAAGCCGTTGCGACTTTTTCCCTGGTTACAAGATACAAGGTGGATATGCAAAAGTCCCTTTTATTTCCAAGAACTGGTAATGAACAATTATAAATTTAAAAAGAAATGTCATGTATAATGCCACCAAAAGCCTGTGAAATATTATTTAGAGATGAATCAAATAGACTCTGTGGAGCGCTTGTGCTCAAAACTATCACACACTGTTGAGAGAAACCAAAGACCTAAATAAATGACAAGATACACTGGGCGTAGGAGACTCAGTGCTATGACAATGTCACTTCTTTCCAAATTGATCTATAAATTCTCCATAATCCCCAAATACCCAAATCCAAGAAGCTTTTGTATTAAAGCAGAAAGGTCATTGATAGGATATATAAGAAAAAGCAAAGCCATGAGAAGAATTGGAAACAAAGAGTTGAAGATACACAGTACTCGCCTTCCTGATTTGCTTTAAAGCTCGACAATCAAGACTGTATGAACTGACAAAGGGGTTGAGACATGGATCAATGAAACAGAACAGAAAATAGACCCACACTTACACAGTCCATTGATTTTCAATACATGTTGGATTCAATAGAGAAAGGACAGCCACTTCAACAACAGCAATGAAGCAATTGGACATTGGCACAATTCCTTGTACCATGCCAAAAAATTAATAAATTGAAATAGACTACCCATCTTCTACTTCTAAGATCCAAGTCTCATACAATGTTTTTAAGGAAATACATGAGAAAATCTTCACTTGGGGGTGGATTTCACAGAAAGCATAGGTGGAAAAGATACAACCTGACAAATTGGAATACACAAAATTTAAATGTTCTGTTCCTCAAAAGACACTGTCAAGAAACATGAAAACAGAAACAACAGATTAAGATACTTTTTGTAAAACGTGATAGCCAGAATTTTATAACGCAATGAGAGAAACAACCCACTTGAAAAAGATTTAAACAGACATTTCATCAAGGAAGATATATGAGCAGCAATGAGCCCATGAAAAGATGTCCAAAATCATCAGTAAGCTTGGACCTGTAAATTAAAATCCTTAATGAGGGATAGAGCAATGGCCTGGTGCTTAAGAGCAGTGGCTGCTAAAGACCAGGGTGTGGTTCTGAGCAGCCACGTGGCAGCTCATCACCTCCTGAAACTCCAGTTCTGGCCTCCAGGGGTGCTGTCTATACTTAGTGCACATACATACATGCAAGCAAACACTCATACGCATAAAGGAGGCAGAAGCAGAGGCAGAGGCAGGAGGATTTCTGAGTTCAAGGCCAGCCTGGTCAACAGAGTGAGTTCCAGGACAGCCAGGGCTATACAGAGAAACCTTGTCTTGAAACCTCCCTCGCCCCCACCCCCAATAAAAAAAATAAAAATAACCTCAGTAAAAGGTGAAGGGAGAGGCGTAGAGTTTGGAGAGTAGGAGGTAAACATAGCTGGATGGAAGAAGTAAGACGTCGTACCCCTCAGCTCACTGGAGTGACTATAGTTGATATCCTGTTAAACAATTTAGAAGAGAGGAGCTTAAAGTGTCTAAACACAGAATGATAATGAGATAGAAATAAGTACCCTCATTTGATGTATATACATTAATACTTACTGTGATGGGTAAGGTTAACTGTGGATCTGTCAGGAAGCAGAGTCCTGTAAAATGGGCCTCTGAGCATGTCTGGGAGGACTTCTCTTGAGTATGTTCACTGAAGTGTTGAAGTCCTCCACTATGGGTGGCATCATTCCCTGGCTGAGATTCTGACCTGCATAAAGTGTGAAGGGGAGCTGAGCAGCAGGCTGCTTTCATAATGTTCTTCTTTTGACTGTAGACACCTTTCACACAGTTCTACTGAAGAGGAAATCATAAACAAAAACCATACCACACACGAGGAAATATTCCTCCATGATTAAGAGTTAGCACAATGAAGACCAAGATTAAGATCTAAGCCATTCAAGACAATTAAATATTTGTATATTCTTTGGCTGGTACCTCTATTAATGACATAAAGGGATTCTTTTAAGAAGAAGAATGTAAGAGAAAATTACAATTCTAATAAACAGTCAATTCTCAGTTTTAAGGCCTTAGTGGGGGATTTGTAGAAAACAGAGCCTGGGACAAGGACAAGCTCATGTTTTCTGCCTCATTTTCAAATTGTTGCTTGCAATTTTTGAATAGAATAAGAATAAGCCAGGCCAGGTGAGAGGTGAGGCAATGTGCTGTACCAGTCTCTATTGCTAAAGAAACTCTGAAGAAACCATGCCTGGATATTTGGCAGACATATTCGACAGTCTTATCCAATCTCTCGTGTTGCAATACAATATGGTAGTCTCTAAAGTTCACGTTAGACAACTGTACACTCAAGTTTACCAAAGCAAACAAGCAAAATGACAAGCAACCAACAAACAAAGCTGCACACACACACACACACACACACACACACACACACAAATCTGTTTAGATTTTTATGTTGGGGCACATTCATAGCTGTCCTGGGGCACATGTGACCTGTGGACTTTGAGCTGGACAGAGCTGAAGAATTTTTCTGAAACTCCTTGCAAAGAGATATCACCTTGCTTTAGAATGGAGAAGGATGTGGAATTTATCTTCTCAGCTTGCTCTTGTCCCATGTTGCTCATACTTCTCTGCAAGGACAACAGCAAATGTGGCACCTTCCACCCTCTGGTGCCTCGTGGGAGGCTGAACGTCATGTCCTAAGGTTGGAGAAGGCACAGCCTGTGGGATCTGAGGGCTGTGCAGCCCAGGTCTCCAGGACGGTCAGTGAGGCCAGTGTGCTATGGAGACAGCACACCTGCTCACCCAGGTCAGGTTTTCCCATGCAGAAGAAGGGATGTGGAGAAGGTCAGGTTTTCCATGCAGAAGGAGGGATGTGGAGAAGGGCATCAGTCTGAAGAGGCACAGCACGCACGCTGAGTGATATGGAGTAGAAAAACAGAGATGTTACAATTAAGAAAGATCCCTGTGGTGGATTAATCAGACCTATATGAAGACATGTTTGAGAATGGGAAAAGACATTGTTACAAGGTGTTTCTTGGTGCTTCATTCTGGGGAAGGCAATGGAGAAGTGAAGAATAAGAGAACTAAATTGTAAAAGTTATACCTGGGGAAACATTCAGAGGTGGGAGGGGATGAGTAGTGAATACACTGAAAAATGAGTCAGTTTTCAGGTGTGGTGTACATGCGTGTGCATGTGTGTGTGTGTGTGTGTGTGTGTGTGTGTGTGTACACGTGTTGGTGTATGAATGAGCATGCACGTGTATGTGTGTTTGCATGCATGCATTATTGTGTGTGGAGACCAGAGGTCAACTTTTTTTGTGTCATCCTCAGACACCCTCTTATTTTTGAGACAGGATCTCTCAGTTTTGTCTGGAGGTCTCCAGTTTAGTCAAACTGGCTGGCATCTCAGTCTCCCAAGCACTGGGATTCAAACATAAGCATGCACTACTGTGCCCAGTTTTTTACATGGGTTCTAGAGATAAAACTCAAGTCCTCACTCTTGGAAGAGAAGTGCTCTATTGACAGCTGTCTCCCGGCCCTTAATACATAAAAACAATATTGTAATTAATGCAAATTTTCTTTTTAACATTTTATTTATTTATAAGTTAAATTTTTTCCTTTAACCCCTAAATATATTTTATAAATTCAACTTACTATTTTAGTTCTTGCACAGTTAATAGGAAATAATTCTTTTCAGGAAAACTTTAATATAAATTAGACTAGTATCTTAAGGGAATTTGATATTCATTAGTGCTAAGTAAATTTGATGGAATGGAGTAATCTCATTTAGATGCTTTAAAAACATCTGTAAGTTGGATAGATTTTATTTTTCTTTACAAAGTTAGAATATCTAAATGCAATAAGCTTGCAAGCCAAGAAACTTGTCTTTCTTGCATGATCTCACAACTCTGCAGTACAAGTTCTCTTAACCATTTTAGCTCTGATTATAAACTAAATGGCTTCCTCTTATACCATTTAACATCAAATCAAGCCAACATTTAATTTAGAATCATAGACCAGTTTGTCATTTGCTTGAATATGCCAAATTCAATTATATTTTGCAAGCATTTAAAATATCCAACTTGTAGAGATTACCCTGAATGAACACAAGCTAATTAATGCCAAGAGTTTTTGATATATTTGATATCTCCCATCATTATGGCCTTAAGAAATGCTTAACCTACTGAGACTTACAGTGGTTTTAAGTTCCTGAGGTGACCAAGCTGTCACCCAGAGCAAAGCTCAGCTCCTAGGCGGTGCTCCCCGTGGGGCTGTCTTAGTTTGCTTTCCATTGCTGGGAGAACACTGCAACCAAAAGCAACTTGAGGAGGAAAGGGTTTCTCTCACGTTAGAGCTCATAGTCCATCACCGAGGGAAGTCAGAGCAAGAATTCAAGGCAGTAATCTGAAGGCAGGAGCTGAAGCGAAGCCATTGAGGGGTGCCCCTTACTGGCTTGCTCTGCGTAACTTGTTAAGTTTGCTTTCTTATACCATCCAAGAGATCTAGGGAGTTGCACCACCCACCGTGGGCACAGCCTTATCAAATGTTAATCAAAGATTATAAACGTTAATCAAAAAATGCCCCGAGAGACTTGCCTACAGGCTAATGTGATAGGTATGTACTCTGAATTGAGGGTCCCTCTTCCCAGATGACCTAAGCTTCTTTTAAGTTGGTCCAAATGTAATCAGCTCAGAGACAGGGCCATTTGGTAAAAAGACCTCATACTTGGAAACACCCATGTGTACAGTGGCTCTTCCTGTAATACAGGTTGATATGCCCAGACCCTGTGTTAGTCAGTGTTTTCTAGAGGAACAGAACTCGTGGAATGAATATGTATCACAAAGGAGATTTATTAGATTGGTTTACATGATAGGGTCTGGGTAGTCCCTGCAATGGCTGTCTGAACACCAAAGAGACAGAGAACCCAACAGCTGCCCATTCCACAAGGCTGGATGCTTCAACATCCTCAATCTGGCACTAAGGCTTGGAGGATTCTAGGAGTGGAAAGCCAGAGAAGCTGGATTCCATGTCAGCCACAGATGTCATCTGCAGGACAAACACGCTTTCCGGAAAGAAGAGAAACTCTGAAGGCAAAAGCAGTTTCTCTTTGTCCTAGATTTCTTCATATTTTACCTGTTTCAGGAAGGCGCTGCCCACTATGAGGGAGAGTCTATAAGGAAATGTCCTCACAGACCCAACTAGAGGTTCCTAGGTCTCTTAGTTGATTCCAGCTCTAATCCATCATGGACTCCTAAAGTCCACACCCTTTGGGTAAGCTTGCTGTCTGTAGCTAGGAATATATACCCACACAGGGATTTGGATGAGTTCCATCCATATTGACTATTTGGGTGTCTAAACTCTACAATCCCTGCTAGCTTTTCATGGCTTGTCTACTCACTCCACAGCCTGTTTGAACACATTCCCCAAATGATAATGGCAGAATGTGCTCTTCTGGCTTTTATTTTGTTGGCTTTAGGCTTTGAACATCCCTGAATGGCAGAAATAAAACTAGGTATCTTTAGACAAACCAATACACAGAGGAAAAACAGAGACAATATTAATCAGAAAAGTGTCAGGTTATCAAAATAAATGGTAAATATATAGAAGACCTTGAATGAAAAGATTTAGTTGTGTTATTCGTGTGTGTGTGTGTGTGTGTGTGTGTATGTGTGCACATGGTACATGCCTGAGTGTTCATATATACATTATATGTGTTAAATACTCCAGGAGACCAGAAAAGAGCATTGGCTCCCCTTGAGTTGGAATTATAGGCGGTTGTGAGCTTCCTGATTTGGGTTCCGGGAAGTGCACTTTGTCCTGTGTTGTTGACTGCTAAGCCATCTCTCCAGCCATAGAGTTGTCTTATTTGAGGAAGGGTATTACTATAGAGCCCCAACTTTCTATGAGGACCAAGCTGCCCTCAATTATAGAAGTCTTCTGCCTCAGCCTCCTGAGTGGTGGCATTCACGTTGTGGTCCACCATGCCTGTCATATAAAAGACCTTATATTATTATTTAAATAAACCTCTAACAGAAAAGAAAAGGAATTGGAGGGAAATTGAAAAGTGTACTAATTAAATCTAAACATCATTTTAAAATAAAATAGACATGGCTGGAGAGATGGCTCAGTAGTTAATAACACTTGCTGCCCTTGGAGAGAACCAGAGTTCACATGACCCGCATCTGGTGGCTGACAATAACCTCTAACCATACTCCATGGGATCTAATACCTTCTGGCCTTCAGTGGTATGTACACACACACACACACACACACACACACACACACACACACACACACGCACGCACATATCCTCACACTGCTACAACACTTTGAATAAACTAAGTAAAATCTTACAAATACAATGTCAAAAGAGTGGAAATAAAATGTACACTGATGAATGTATAAAGAATGCACGTTTGAATGACAATGTCTACGTTTCAGTGATGAACAGGTGATTATGAATACTGATGGTAGCAGGTACTGTTGATGTCCCTCCTACCCTCCCGCCCACCCAAGGGCACTTGCAGCTATGGTAGGCAGCTGTCACTGCATGGACAGACTCCCTTAGACATGTCTCTTCTACACTCCCACATTTTCCCTCCTGTAACATTCAACCTTGAGCATGTACAGCCTGAAAACTTAGAGGTGTTAGCATCCCTGGGAAGCTTTCAACCATCAAGGGAGTTAGGAGCATGAAGACTTCATAGCCCTTGGTCCCTCGTGGGAGTTGTGTCCTACACAACCTTCTTGCTTCCTCAAAGAGTGTGCACCCCAGTACCCCTTAACAGTACCCCTGCTCTGAAGGGCTCATTATAGCTTTCATTTCTCCTTGACCTCCTGCTTCCCCATGACCTCATCATAGACACAGTTTCTTAATGTCCCTCCATCAAGGAACATCATGCTCTTGTTTAAGGCTGCCATCCTAAAGTCTGCAAATGAGACATTAATTAGCTTTAAAATTTTAATATAGGCATGCATGCTATTTAAGAGTCATTACTACAGAGACAAACATAACATGTGCAGCTTCTAATCACATATAGAATGAAAACAGATTTTTTTAAAAAAAACTTAATTAATATGAGAAAGGGGTGGAAAAGAAAAAATAAACATATGGGAAAAACAAATGTTATATTTCACAGACTCCAATATTACATCCATTGTAGAATATGCCTGATATTTTTTAATGCAACCAAAAAAAAGAAAAAGTTGGTAATTACATGCATTATAAGAAGCATTCTAATTTGAAAGATATGAAAATATGTGTCTTATGATTGATGAAATTTAGTGGCACGAAGAAAGAGTGTAGAAATAAATATAAATATTCAATAATCTAACTAATAACACCAGGGAGCTAAATAATTTAAGAGATCAGATTGCCTAACTGGAGTACACTTAAAAAAAAATGGCTGTGTGTAGCTTGGAAGTGATTACTTCACACATGGATGGCAGGTAGGTCACACAGAAACAAAAGAAAAGGAGGTAAAACTAAACAAATAAGAACTGAAGCAAGGTACTGTTGTTTATTCAAATTGAGAGAGATTATCTTTACAGATGCCTTTTGTATAAGAAGAGAAACTCCTTACTGGTAAAATTTCAATTTATGAGAAGGCTAAAACAATAAATCTTCTAAATACTACATAAGCAAAATGGCCTTAAAATATACAAAGGAAAGGCAGATATGATGCTGTACACACCTTTAATCCCAGACAGCGACCTGGGATTTTAAACCTTTAAAAGAAAAGAACAAAGAATTGGAGGGAAATTGAAAAATTACCAGTTAAATCTAAACAACCATTGATCATTTAAAAATAAAACAGACATGGCTGGCTGAAAAGATGGCTCAGTAGTCAAGAACACTTGCTGCCGTTGCAGAGAACCAGAGTTCACATCACTCCCCACTTGGGAGGCAGAGGCAGGTAGAGCCCTGTGAGTTCGAGGACAGCCTGGTCTACAGAGTGAGTTTCAGGACAGCCAGGGCTACACAGAGAAACCCTGTCTCAAACAGCAACAAAAATATACATGAAGAGAGAAAAGAGTTAAATCCAAGAAAATCTCAAAATTGGAACACATGAGTTTTTTAATCTTAATTTTTATAGATTAATAAAAAAAATCTGGTTTTGGACATTATTATTATAACTATAATACAGTGAACATGTATTGAACTTTCTACTCCCAAATTTAAAATACTGGTTTCCCTTAGCCACATGCAACACTTGTAGAAGTTAGGCATATGTTAAACCAGGGAATAGGATCCATAAATGCTATTTTAAAAGGAGAAGTCAATACTGTACAGATTATCTGACTGCAGACCAATTAAGTTATGAAGCACAGCCAAAGAGAACATAAGCTCATTTGGACAATTTAAAAACAACATCCCTAAGTAGCTTTTTAAGGGGGGGGGGATGTCAAAGACAATATTGTAAGGAACATTAGGTAACATTCCATGTGAGAGAAACTGACATGGCAAACTCGACAGGTGCAGAGGAAGCAGAAATTTTAAAGATATTTATAACTTGTGTTCTCAAGCCTGAAAATTTTTGTTTATTTGCAATTATCTTTAGGGTTTTGCTACCAGCACAAGATGAAAATACACGCTCTGATCTCAGGGCTCCTGGGACAGTCAAAGTAACTACACCAGGGCGACAGAAGCATGCACGCCTGTCAAGAACAAGCTAAGTGGAAGCAGATACCAAGTCCTAATAACTGACATCACTGGAAGGACAGACTCACCAGTGTTCAGCCCATGTGACATCACTACCCAGAGCGCCTGTCTGGAACCTCTGTACGCAGGTTTAGAGGATGTCAATCATTTTTCTAAGAATAATGAATGGGTTCTTGCTTTGTGTTTGTCAGCAAGTTAAGGTGTTTTCTTCCACTTTGTCTATTAAAGGTGGAGTCTCTAAGGCCCTTTTAAGCACATGCGAAACAAATACACAGCACCAACAGCATTGGATAGCACTAAAAACAGCCCTGCCCCACCTCCCTTTCCAAGAACTCTAAGATTTCAGACTTCGTTCCTTTTACAGCCTCTGTATGTGTGGTGTATGTATTCACGTTCTTGTGTGTGTGGGTCCGGCTGTGTGTGCAGGTGCATGTGCCCATGGAGGTCT
The DNA here is from genome assembly GCF_008632895.1 of Mastomys coucha. Classification (NCBI taxonomy): domain Eukaryota; kingdom Metazoa; phylum Chordata; class Mammalia; order Rodentia; family Muridae; genus Mastomys; species Mastomys coucha. Next base: position 64,143,404 of record NW_022196909.1, on the reverse strand, counting down.
GGAGCTGACTTTGGGTGTCTTCCAACTTTCCTGGGTGATCTCCTGCCTATGTCTGCTGAGTGATGGTATACAGGAGGCTCATGTCTCCCCAGATTTGGTGGCTTCTGGGTAATGTTGACTCTGTTCTTCACAGTTGCATGGTGAATGCTTTATCCTCAGGGCTACCTCCCAGCCTTCTGCTGGTTAACAATGTGTCACATTGAATAAAAACCAAATCCCTGTCTACTTACACTAGACACACTTGGAATAATCATTATCTCTACTTCTCTCGCATCTCTTCTTCCTTCTGTCTTGTTTACTTTCTCTTCCCACTCTGCTGAGTCTTCTGATATGTTTGTTGATGCACACACTAAAATGACCTCGGTGTGTTTCAGAAGATTGGGGTTCTCAAACAGAAATCTGGTGTACTTGGTTTTTTTCCCCATAGAATCCTGATTTCTTGGCTTTCACTTATGGTATGGTTGACACCTGCCCCTGCCCATCTCTCCTTCCTAAGTGCAGTGAGCACACACACCTTCAGAGACCAGAAAGGGGGGGTCCAGATCCCGGACTGCAGTTACAAGCAGGGTCATGAGCTATCTAAAGTAGGTGCTGGGAACTGAACTCTGGTCCTCTGCAAGAATAGTATGTGCTTTTAAGCAGTGAGTCATCTCTACACCATTTAATTACAAAAAGCGCAATTTCTGATCTGCCATGGGCCTTGAACCCCATAGGATTTCTTTCATAATGTTTTAGCTTCCTTTGCTGGTTCTGGGCTGTGACCAGTCCCTCTGCTTTCTCATGGCTCTGCCCTTATCCTTTTTGGATTTCTTTTTTTCTAATATCCAGGGTTGACGGTTACAAGGTTTGAGAATCCTTGCACAAGAGTGAATTCCCATGACTGGGTTGAGACTGCATCCCTTGATTCTCCACCTGCAGGAATGGCTATTGACCTTCGGCCTCTGGGGTGCTTCTGTGAGTTCATGCCAAGGCTTCTCCCCAAAGCTGAACAGGGAAACCGGGATTCTACCTCCACACCTCGCTCAGATTCCTGAGGGCTCATTCCTCTGCCATTTAGCTTTGGAAATTGCTGACGAGGTCTTCTGTCCTTTTGATTTTTGGTCCTCTGTAGAAAAAGAACACATTTTTTTTCATCTCTGAAAGCTTTTGAAATTTTTCCTTTATCCTACAGATACAGAAATGTCACTGGTATGTATCGAAGTGTGTGTCACTTTAGAAATTCTCTCTGCTTAATATTTTATGGATTCTTTAAGCCTAAAGGCTGGGATTCTTTGCTATTATTGCTCAATGATTTTCTTCCCTCTTGAACCACCCTGTCTGTCCATTCTGTTCCTCTGGGATTTCTTTAAAAAAAAATCTGGTTCTATTTTGAACTCCTAAGAACTGTATTTGTGAAGGCTGGTTTAGTGACTTTGTTGTGGTCCTGATGGTTGGAACACGAGACCTTCAGAGCAGCCTTTAGAAACGGGGCAAGATTCCGGTGGTGGGAGGAGAGGCACGAGATAAAGGATCCCACAGCAGGTGTGTGTGGCTCTGCAGTCTTGCAAGGTGAGCTGTGTGCTTAGATAGCTTGCTGTGTTATAGAGAGTTTGCTTCAGTGCAAATTGCCTCTATTTTCTAAATCTACATGCTCACAATATGTTAATTGCCCACTAAAGGGAATCTGCCTGTGTGTGAAAGCCATTTGGCCATTCCTTCTAGAATCTGGCAAACCTGAAGTGTGGAGAAGGACAAGTTGCTTGTTAGGGCACAGGGCATGAAGAACCAGCTAAAGGAGGCCCTTACACAGAGGGATTATGCCACGGACCGGGATTTCTTGCGGGGTTCCTTGTTCTGCAGGAGGAGGAGTTTTGGCCAGGTGGGCACGGGATTCGGCTTTTGACAAACAGACTACACACGAGTGGTGTAAAATCTGAGTGTATTTCTTTTAAAAATGACATGAGTCTTTTATAATCATTGCAAAAGAGAAATAAAAAATCTGGCAGCTCAACAGTTGAGGTACCTCTGAGGCTATCTGAAACATACTGGGTCTAAAGTAGCAGCTATCTCTTCTGAACTGGTGCTGTATCCCCGGGCCCAAGTGCTCTGGGCCCGGTGGACTGGGAGAGATACATGAATCTGAGTCCTAGCCCATCTAAGTTCTAGTGCTAGTCCTGTATGTGAGTCTAAGTCTTTCTTCCTCCAGTCTTAGTGTTAGACTGAAGTCATGTAGGCAAAACAACCCCCCACACACCCAGGTGAAGCAGGAGGAAGAGGGGTGGAGCCCTCCCTGTTGAGGTATTCTTATGCTAATTCTCTGGTTCTTGCTGGAGGCAGGCAGAGGAGAATCTTGACCTAACACTTTCAGCTAATGTCTTAGAGTGAGAGAAACCTTTCAATTACTCTCTAGTACTTAAAACATTAAACTAAGATAGTTGGAAACATTGGTGAAGGTCAGAAAGCAATGTCCGAATTTTCTCTTGCTAGCTGTTAAAGAAAATGATATCTTGGTGAGTTCCTAGCACACTAGTAGGAGGACATATCTGGGCCACCTCTGAGTTTGGGGTGCCAGGCGACAATGCGGAGGCAAGAGACTGACTTTCCTTGAAGTTTACGCCTCAGATACCGCCATCACGCAAAGTGTGCGTGGCAGGATTACATGTGGACACATGCCTACTATCGATCCTTCTCTTTTTTTTGGGGGGGAGGGACGTTCGAGACAGGGTTTCTCTGTGTAGCCCTGACTGTCCTGGAACTCATTCTGTAGACCAGGCTGGCCTCGAACTCAGAAATCGTCCTGCCTCTTGCAGTGACCAGATACTTGACAAGCAGCAACTTAAGGTAGAAAGAGCTTGTTTGGGCTTAAGAACAGATGTAGTTGGGGCTGGAGAGATGGGGTTAATGGTTAAAGAACACTGGCTACTCTTCCAGAGGATCAGAGTTTGATTCCTAGCACCCACATGGTGTCTCACAACCATCCGTAACTCCAGTTTCAGGGGATTCTGGCTTCCTAGGACAATGTAGACATGTGGTACACAGACATACATATAGACAAAACATCCACACACACCTAATAAAAATAAAATATAAGTAGAATGAGGGGGGAAAGGGATGAGAAACATATGGCAGCGGGGGAATGAAGTAGCTAGTTACCATGTAGGAGTTCAGGGAGCAGAGAGTGGACAGGAAGGGGTAGACCTAAAAGCCTCAAAGTATAGATAGGTGGAGGTGGGCCTAAAAGCCATAAAGAGCAGACAGGAAAGGGTGGGCCTAAGAGCCACAAGGAACAGACAGGAAGGGGTGGGTCTAAAAGCCACAAGGAGCAGACAGGAAGGGGTGGGCCTAAGAGCCA
>NW_022196909.1:64112780-64140044 GCF_008632895.1 Mastomys coucha | reverse complement strand
ACAGGAAGGGGTGGGTCTAAAAGCCACAAGGAGCAGACAGGAAGGGGTGGGCCTAAGAGCCACAAAGAGCAGACAGGAAGGGGTGGGCCTAAAAGCCACAAGGAGCAGACAGGAAGGGGTGGGCCTAAAAGCCACAAGGAGCAGACAGGAAGGGGTGGGCCTAAAAGCCATAAAAAGCAGACAGGAAGAGGTGGGCCTAAGAGCCACAAGGAACAGACAGGAAGGGGTGGGCCTAAAAGCCACAAGGAGCAGACAGGAAGGGGTGGGCCTAAAAGCCTCAAAGCTGAGAGAAATGTCTCAGGGGCTCACTGAAGGCGGGACGAATGCTTTATCCACTCAGGATTCTGATTCTGGCATCAGAGAGGCCCAGGCCTAGAGAAATAAGTTGGATATTCTAAGAGAAAGGAATTATATATAAACTAAGTTACCATGATTTAACAGTGGTTCGATGTCCTCAGACTCACACCACTCCCCATTATATCAATAGGAGACCTTCTTTCCAATTTTTGCTGTTTCTTTTCAAGGTGCAAATAGCTGTTTTATTGCTTGTAGGTTGTCTAAATTAATACCTTATGCATTTTTCCATAAATGAGACTGTGATAAGTTGTAGGTTTCTTGCCTCTGTCAAGCAATGGGCATTCTATAATAGCTTTGTAAATATAGGAAGAGCTGGAGAGATGGCTCAATGGTGTGAGGTTGCTTGCAGCTTATGCAGGGCAAATGGAGTTCAGTTCCCAGCACCCATATCAAATAGTTCACAACTTCCAGCCACTCTGGCTCTGGAATCTTACACTCTCTTCTGGCCTCCACAAGTACTTGTTTACATATGGGTGTGCACACAGAGATGCATGCTTGTATGTTGAAATATAATAAGTTCTTTTTTGTAAAGGAACTTTCTATATAGAACGGAGCCCTGTCTGACTCAGGGACAGCAATGCAGAAAGAAAGTAAAAACCAGGCTCTTGCTACATGTAGCCAAATCTTCACCTTCAGGTGAAAGCTACAGTCTTGCACATGGAGACACTTCCCAAATACCCCGTCTTCACGGCTTTTTCCCAGGAGAAGGTGGAGAAGAAAGGCCCAAATCCCCAGAAAATCAGGATGGAGTCTTCAATCAACAGGAAAGAATCACCATAATCTTTGGGGTTTAGTCTTCCAATAGCAACTGTCAAAACACTGCTTCAACAATGTATATAAGCGAGAACCTGTCCCTACTTGACTTCACTCATTATCCTGGACCTGGAGTCATCGAATTGTTCCATTTAGACAACTTCACTTCTGCATTGCATGAAAGCAGGTAGGAAGTTATATTAAGAGACCATCCAATGGGACTGGAGAAATCAGCAGTTAAAATTGCCCTCAGTTTTTGCAGGGCACCCCAATTTGGTTCCCACCACCAGTGTCAGGTGACTCAACTGCATTCAACTCTAGCTCCAAAGGACCCAATGCATTTTCTGGCCTTACAGGCTCCCCTACTTACATGAGCACGCCTGCACATACTTGAGAGAGAGAGAGAGAGAGGGAGAGGGGGGGCAGATGACCAGAACTGTGGACACTTTCTGTTTGTTTTAATAGAAAGTTGACGATACCCTTCTTGTTATTGTCTGCTCATTCCATGCTCCCACTCTCTCTTCCACAATGGGTTCTAGGGTGAACATAACACACCATAAGTAAATGGCAGTTCAGGTGTCTCCTTAAACAAGCCCACCTGGGATAGTGCCTGGAATGTATATCCACAGCTTCAGCACCATCTTCCCTTTCCACTCAGAGCAAGAAACGGGCCAGTTAGGCAGGCTCTCTAGCTTCCCTTCCTGGTTTGGGGCCTGGGAAAACGTCACACTGAAGAATTAAGAGTGAAAGAATGACATCTGGCTTTATTGGACGGTGCCCAGCGATCCTACTAGAGGCACTGTTCTTCTGACCCAGGCTTGAAGAAAGGGGTGAAGAGCACTTCACTCCTGAATAGGTTCAGAGATGAATGAGTAAAATTAGGAGTGGGGGTGAGCTTCTCCATGGACTAGCTTTCCAGTCCTTGAATGTAGAGCAGAAACAGTCCTCTCATGTCCCCACAGAATACAGAGTATGCAAGCATTGGTCCATAGCTTCGACATTTGAGATATGATAACTGCCAGTGGTAAGGCCCCCCACATGGCAACCTTTAGATATCTGACACCCCGGCAATGACACAAGCAGCCCAGACATTGAAGAACACCTAGTGATGGTGGTTCTCTCAGGCATGACTAACCTTGTACCTCACAGGGATTTTGCTGGCTCAACAAACAGGGGAAGAGAAGCCTTGTGATCTCCCTGAAGAACTACAAAGCACATATCATCTCAATAAGTTACAAACATGGCTTACAAAACCAACAGCAGACACCTAGTCTGGGCTGGAGTTGTCAGCTGGCATGAAGGACAGTTCCCAGAGTCAGCAAGTATGAACATGAAGATGCTGAAGGGCATTAAAAGTAAACCATAGGACATTCAGAAAAATGCCACTTTGGGGGACAATATTTTTGTCTTACCTTTATTTCAAGTGGATGAACGGAGGCCAGGAGTCACAGGTGATATCTGTTGTGTTTGATGAAGAATAAGGAGCCCCATTTCCACATAGATAATAGTATTCACATACACAGCAGCACAAAGATCAGGCACAAAGAGCCTGGGTATAAAAGAGCCTCACTGAGTTAGGCAGAGAGGATAGAATGTCCTGGAACCTCCTGATTGATAAGGTATAGAAGTTAGGGGTGACTTCCAAATATTCCCACTAGGTGGCAGTGTTGATTAGTCCACAAGTCAGTGAAGCCTTCTAGGAATTCTCTTTGAGCTGAGTCTCCAATGGAAAGCCTTGCTCCCTTCTCCTCTGCTTCGCCCCTTTAAAGACAATGAGGACAGCACAGAATCTGTTTTCAGAACCTTCGAAGCCATTCATAGTATCTAATCTTTTCCATCTACCATACAAAACCAAGAGAAACCAGCCTAAGACAGATCAATTGTTCTGAATGTTAATTGATAAGGAGGCTGGGGATCTAGGCGAGTAGTCACTTTTGCTCCCCATAGCACAGGAGATTGGGTTCAAACACATAAGGGTATCTCATGCTGCAGAATTACCCAACTACCCCTTTGGCAAATTAAGCTCCTTAAATTCTGCCATGGCATGCCTTTTTTTCCTGAACTAGGCATGGCTTCTACTCTTGACCCATTTAGGGAGATTTGATTACTATTGACTTTCTGCCATTGCTTTACCTAATCCAAATAGTCAGGGATTTAGGTCTAAGGGGGTATGATGGCCAGGAACCCAGAACTGCACACACATTCTTCCTAATCCCCTACCAAAGCAGTCAGGACTCTCTTGCTTATGACAGAAATCCAATTAAGTATATCCTAGACAGAAAGGAAGTGCTACTGGCACAGGATGGTTGCTGGTACAGCTGGGGGCTTTGGATAAGTGGGGATCATAAGCTATTTCTGGCACATTCTTGCAGACATTCTCTATTGCTTTGAGTGTAGAGCCCTCTGTCTCTATTGGGAGATTGTATTTCTCTCTCTGATGTTGACCTTGGAAACTTCTGAAATGGATAGAATAAGACACTTAGGCTAAGTTCACCATCACCAAACACTGAATCTCTATTTTATTTCTCAATTGAAGTCACTTTTGCCAGTGTAAAAGCATCTGGCTCTCTAGAATAGTAGAACACAGACACTAGCCATGACACACATGGAAAATATGAGAATCCCTTCCCCATAAATCTGTTCCAATGATATTTAAGTTCCACTATCTTCTCTTTCTCTATTGATAGTGAGAAATGTGGATATCTCCTTTCTCTTGGGAGATGTTAATTCCCAGTGAAATTGAAAGCCAGGAATAAATATAGTAAGAATTCTGAAATGTTGGTTCCTTTTAAAAACACAGAATTATAAGAATGTGTTTTTTTGTTTTAATCCCAGGTGTGGGGATATGGGGCTGCTTCAGATTGTCCACAGCAGCCAACTATGATTTGGTGCAGGTAGCTTTTGCTACCCTACCTAAGCTCTTGGAATGGCTTACCAGCCCCTACCCAGATTCCTTTGAATTTACAGATTAAAAAAAACATAGACACACACGTTATTCAATTTCAACTTGCCTTTTGGTCCTATTGCTGGATGCTATTTATCTCTTGCATGGAGAAGCATGTCCTTATCAATATTCTTAGCTCCACACTTCTCCACCTGACCTCAAATTTAGTTGCTCAGTTACATCTAGAGCCAGCTAAACATTCCCAACCACGTGCCTGTAGGAGTGTCCTGTGGCCACTCTGTCTGAGGTTTCTCATTCCTGGTCACCTTTTCTCCCTCAGAAGCATGGAGGACTCTCTCATCTCCTTGTGTCTGTCTGCTTGCTTCCAGGGACCTGGAAGTCCTGCCTATTCCACTCAGCAATTGGCCCATGGTTTCTTTACTGACTGATCAAGAGCCAATTGGAGAACAAGGCCTTAACATCAGAATCACCCCTACAATGATTTGCCTGTGCTCTGATGATTTTTCCCAGCCTGCAGATAGTTTCTGGGATTGTGGGGACTCTTTGGGGGTATATAAATGGGCCCCAAGAGGTGGATGGGTTGTTGTTGGTTGTGGTTTGTTAAGTAGTCGTGGACAAAGTAGAAACAACAACAAGACGAAACTAGATATCCAGAGAGCAAAGATTAAAGTTCCCTCAAGGAACTTAACACCCCTAATCAGTAAGAAGTCTAAGCACAACATTGCTTCCTTTCTGATGCCTGACTTTATTTGGGAATCCTTTTCTTTCCTCTCTATCCCTTTTCCTTCTCCTTTATCTAGTGTTAGGGGGTTGAAAGGTTGGAAGAAAGGGGGTGGAAAAAGGTGGAAGAAAAAGCCCACCAAATAGCCAAAGGCACACTAAATAACGGATTCTCTCACTTATCCTTAATACTGCCTGGTTAGAGGCTCACTATGATGAGTCATCTCATTCTCTGACAATCTTAACCTTGGCTGTGCAGTGGGGCTGGTGCTTGTGAACTGTATCACTAATATTGTCTGTTTGGCTTGCTTGTCATTGGCTCAGCCAATAAGAGCTGGAGGCAGCTGCAGACACTAAGGCAGATGAAGTGGTGACCAGGGAAATTAAGGTACACAGAAAGAAGAAGAGAAGAAGTCTGGGCTTCTGTTTCATTGGAATACTAGTGATGACCATTAATACAGTTGTCAATTGTATGTTCCGCGTGCACTGAAAGCTATATTTCTAAGTCCTTTGTAGTTGGTCAGGCTCATAGGACCAACTCAACCAATGTGTTATAAGTGGAAATGGCTAGAAAGGATGAGTTTCTATTTAGAGCTGAGCATTTAATTCTGATATCGACTTTTCCAGAATGTTCTTTCCAGGGTTCTGCTAAGTTCAAAGTAGCAACTGTTCCCCAGAGTGGATGTAATGAGCTTGTGCAAGTCAGCTCGGTGTGGACATGAAACATGACGTCGGAATAAACCGCTGGGCCACCAAGATTCAGATGTGACGTTGGCACTGGTGTAAACTAAAATATTTTTAATGTAGTAGAAGCCCAGTGAAATCACTGAATTGTCTATGTGCTTTTCCCGAAGCCTCTCAGAATCTCCATGAGTACTATAGACCCTGCCTAGAGTAGAAGTAGAAGTGCTGCAAAGTAGATCTTTAGTCTTCATGCCACGTTCTGTATATACACACATGCACAAATACAAATACCTGTAGGTCTGAGCATTCATGATGTTCTAGTCTGGTGCCAGCTTGACCGCAGTCTTTGGGCTCCCCAGATCCTAAATGATTTCACTTCTCAGCACCAGCACCTCAGTTTGTTTCCTTTCCAGTAGAACTATTTGTTCTGCTGGGAAAACAAAAGACTCCAGAATGGCTGATGAGAAAGATTTGTTGTTGTTATTGTTGTCATTGCTATTATTATTATTATTATTATTATTATTATTATTATTATTATTATATTTTGATGAAGGAGTTGTGTCAGCCAAAAGCCATTCCAACTACCAGAGATCAAAGATTGAAGTTTTGAATTGTACTTCGCACATTGACCATGCTCAATGGGGTTAGCCTACAAGAACTCATTATAGGCACAATCTAACCTTCAAGAGTGAGTGTCCCCTGACTTTATGAAAGACAATGCTATGCAAGCCAAGGGAAGATCCAAAGTCATTTCATTTTAAAATCTTAGAGTGGCTCCACACAGAGACCTCAAACTTTAAATGCAGTGCTTCACTCCTCATATTCTCTTACTTGATCTGCCTTGATTATAGTCTGATAGTAGACTATAGGTATTTCCAGGGGACTCTGGCATGTCAGTCATCCATTCAGATCGGGGTTTCTTAAAGAAGTAGAAGGCACAAGAGCCAAATGAAAATCCATACTTTTCCTCTCAGTACTCACTCTAGGCAAAAATTATATAGGTAGTCCAGGGAGTGTGACTGCCATCTTCTAAGATAGCGCCCAGTGATGCCAACCTAGTGGTTTTGATATTCTTGTATAGTCCTCTCCATCTTTGAACTATTGCACTCTTTCTCTTTCTCTTTCTTTCTCTCTTTCTCTTTCTCTTTCTCTTTCTCTTCCTCTTTCTCTCTGTATATGTATGTGTATGTTCATATATGTATATATACAAATATATGTAAACATATACACATGTATACATATATATAGTGTATGTATCTAGATATGCGTGTATGTGTGTTGACTGATAGCTCAAGGCAAAAGCAACCAAGTGTCACTTTTTTAAAAAATATTTTATTTATGTGAATATGTGTGGTCTACACCTGTAAAAACGTGTTGAATCATCTGGATCTGGAGTTAGAGGCAGCTGTCTTGGCTACTTTAGGGAAAAGGTAATTGCTATGTATTTTCAACCATCAGGGAGTGTTGTGGTGAGTTCAATAAGGGAATAAGCTGAGCCTACCCTCTTTCCACAGCCTGGGAGGAGCCACGGAAGGCAGACAACTGTGTGAATACCTTGATCTTGACCCTCTTGCTCTGAAAGCTTGACAGTTCAATTATAACCTCCTGAGTCAGAACCACCAAATGAACCACTCCCCAATTCCATACACAGAAACTGTGTTTGTGCCTGGATAATCTGTCAAGAGAAGCCATGTGAAATAATGCCTCTCATCTTAATCTGCTTGATCTGCTTAATTTGCGTCATAATGGCTGCTGTGGCTTGAATATGGCTTGTCTTATCCAAAATTCTTGTTGAAATCTAATCCCCATTATGAGCTATTAGGAGTCGGAACCTTAAGAGGTAATGAATGCCTAGCCTCATGCATGGATTAATCCATTCATATCATCAGAGGATTAATGGGTTATCTGGGGAGTAGGCCAGTTTGACTGGGTCCCTGGTACACACTGTGTCTTTTGATACATGACACCTTTGTAACCTTAGGACTGTGTCAGCAGGGAAACCATTTTTCAGACACAACTCATTGGGCCATAACTGGGAGCCAAAGCAAGTCTCTTTTCTTTATACTTACCCCATGTGTGGTTTTGTGTCATTGGTAACCGAAAACACACTAAGACAATGCAATTATGAAAAACCAATGCCTCTCTGAATCCTAGAGCCATCCTAAACTCCTGGTGGTTAAAATTGCCTTGGAGCATGATGCAGTATCCAGCCCGACATATGTAATTCAATACTGGGGACCACAACCGCCCACCTAGTCAAGATGCCCTACATATCGCCTTTATTTGGCAGGAATGGCTAAACAAACATGTCTATGATCAGAAGAAGGGAGGCAAAATATTAATTTTCACTTAAAAATTTCATGAGGAGGCCAGACAGATGATTCAGTAGTTAAGAATGTGTGCTGGTCTTGCAGAAAACCTGAGCAGCTCCCAGTACCCATGTTTGACTGCTCATAACTCATAACCGCTTATAATTCCTATCTCCTGGATCTAGCACCCACTTCTGGCCTCTGTAGGTACTGCACACATTTGTACAGATCCTACATTCACATGCAAGGAAAACAAAATTTAAGAATCTGTAAAAAATTTTAAGGAATATGACAAAAAAGATATTGTAGGTATTGAAGGGGGGGTCTCTGGGAGGAGCGGTGGTACAAAAGGGAAAGAAGAATGTGATTTAATTCTATTTAATTAAAATATGTTTTTAAATGTTAACAAATTCAGATAAATTGAAATCATACAACTTTTCTCATCATAATGCAATAAGTTTTTTTTTAAAAAAAGAATCTGTAAAAAATAATTGTCACTTTTATTTATTGTTTATGTATGTGTGTGTGATTGGATATATCCTGGGGGATAGATGGAGGGAGAGCAGAGGAGGGAGAGCCTGGACAATTCTTAAATCTCAGCAGGAATAGATGGAGGACATAGTTGTGAGCCTTATCCAGTCACATGTAACATTGTGTGTTGATCTGACAGATAAGTTCTCTCACTGACAAAGTAAAGGGCCCAGAAACAAGAGATGTGTCTAGAACAGAAGCTCATTCAGAAGAACTGAACACTCTTAAGAAGTTCTGTGCTCTGCTGGCTTAGTGATGACTGTACACATAGCTCCCCTTCTGGGTTCCCTCTGCATGGGGCCAAACCTATGGCATGGAAAATAATAACGACTCTATCGCTTTTAATATTTCAATATTTTGGATCTCATTGGAATATTTGCACCAGAAAGAAAAACAATGAGAATGTATAACAGCGAAAGCCAATGATTCTCAGATCCCAGGTGTAGAGGATAAGGAGTAGATAAACCAAACCAGACATTCTTATGTTTCATGGTGACTGAATCATCTTTAAAATTTATAATCCCTATGGGATATCTGTAAGTTTCCTCTTTTAATTAAAAGATTTTTAATTGCGTTATATGTGTGTAGATATGTTTTCATCAGTTCAGTTGCCTACAGAGGCCAGAAGTGGGCATCTGATCCACTCTAGCTGGAGTTACAGACAGTTGCCAGCCACCCAGTGTGGATGCTGGGAACCAAATATGGGTTCTTTCAAAGAGTAGGGCACCCTCTTAACTGCTGAGTCATCACTCTAGCCCCTGGTTTTCCTCTTAAATTTTGTTTTTTTCCTTTTCATACTAATGAAGTCAAAACTCTGCTAACCAACAATGAAGACCTAATTCTAGCTCCCTGAGTAGACACGGGGTGCTTAATCTTCCTCTACTTTCTACCTGTTCTTACCCAAGATATTTTTATACAACCCTAGATTTATGAGTGTCTTAGTTTGGTTTCTATTGTTGGGATAAATACCATAGCCTAAAGCAAGTTGGGGAACAAAGAGTTTATTTCAGCTGACAGTTTAGACTTCACCTTGAAGACAAGTCATGGACGGAACTCAAGGCAGGGTTTTGGAGGCAGGGATTGAAGTAGAAGCCATGGAAGAATGCTGCTTACTGGCTGGGTCCTCATGGCTTGCTCAGCCTTCTTTCTTACACACCTTACGACACCTGTTCAAGAGTGGCACTGCCCACAATGGGCTTGGCCTTCCCATTATCAGTAATTAACTAGGAAAATGCTTTCAAGACTTTCCTACAGCCTCAGTGAATGGAAGCATCTTCTCAGTTGATGTTCTGTTTTCCCAGACGACCCCAACCTTTGAGTCAACTGGACCCAATAGGTATGTAACTGTAAGTAGCACAATAAGTGTATGAATATACAAATGAAAGATTAACTGATAAAGAATCATAGGGATTTTGAAATTTTATTCTTTAGTTATGGATATGTATGCATTTGAGTCTGTGTGTGTACACTTGAGTGCAGAGCCTGTGGAGGCCAGGAGAGGAAGTGGGATTCAGTGCACTTGGTGTTACAGGCTACTCTGAGCTGCCTGACTTGGAAGTTAGGAATAGAACTTGGGTCCTCTGTAAGAGCAGTATGTGCTTTTAACCATTGAGCCATCTTTCCAGACCTAGAGATTATTTTTGTCTGTTGGTAGCAGACACTCCTGGTACCCATCCCATCTCTTCTACCTCCACTCCAAGGTGTGGAAGTCTAACTTCGTCTACCACCCTGTCTGAGGATTTCCCCCTTTCCTATCCACACCATGGTGACATCAAGATGGATACACTAGTCCTTCCCACCAACGACTCATGGGAGATGCTACTCCCTGCCTCCTGGAAGGAACAACTGCCAGGTGCATCGGTTGCAGTTCTCAGAATTCTACAATAGGCTTAAGCTTCAGGAATCCACAGTGACAAGAAATAAACTCTTTGCTCTCTTTATTGCCTAGGACTCTCCCTTGTCTCTTCCCAACCCCCACCCATTGTTTCCTGGGATCATATCCAAAATAAACTGCAGGCATTTAAACCTTAGTTTGGGTTCTTTGCAAACAGATGCTGAGACAAAGACACTGGGATTGCTGGCTTGTTGTAGCTAATCCCTGTGTTTATAGCTCAGCTACTTTTGCATATGTAAATCTGGTGTTATTGGATAGAGAACAGCCTTATCTTTGGTAACAAGGGTTCTGACACTCAGATATCTAAACTAAACACTGGTAATTGCCAATAGCTCTCATAGGAGCCCTTGAACTTTAGACTTAGGTAAAGACAAGACTGGCTTTACAAACTGCAAATATTTTATGATATGCAGAGTCATTTATATTTTGAACAAGTAGTCATGAATAACGTATCTTGGAGGAGATTCTATTAAATTCAGTTTGCAAACACATTTCAAGATACAGGCACACTGGAGGGGTCTGGTATTATCAATCCTTCAATCCAGGAAATCCATGTATCCTGTTCAAAGAGAATGCCTTCCTTAGTGACATGTAAATGCCATCGCCCTCTTAAGGTCTCAAAGACAAAGTCAAATTCCACTAAAGTTCACCTTGGAAAGCGTCGAGTTTCTTGGGTTTGCTTACTAAGCTTGGGTGAGGGGTACATAAAGGAATACGGATGACCCCAAAGTAGCTACACTGGAAAGTCTTCACCCATCGTGGATCCTGCGACCTCCTCATAGCTGTTCAGATGGGTGCCCCTTCTCAGTTAACCACCTTCAGCCTATACACTCTACTAGCACATTCTCAGGACACCAGAGGCCACATGCATTTAGGGCAGAACTGTCCACAAATGGATAGGAGTCATAGCTACGATCTCAGGTGAGGGTCCAGTGATCCTCCCCAATGCCTCCTTCTTCAAGGGAACAAGAACAATCAACAAATCCACTCCTGATGTTCTCCTGTGTGATCTGATAAAAATGGTGCCTGCTTTGTTCCAAGCACTGCATTCTATGACCCATCTCTTGAAGGATTCTCTTCCCTTTCTATGGTCCGCACTATTTGTTGATCTGTTCTGTTACCACTTGATTCATTATCCAGTACAGAGCTGTATCAGAACTTTTTGAATGCAGGGAAGATAAGTACTAGATGAACTTTGCATGTACAAATTCTCCCTCTCTCCCTCTCTCTCTCTCTCTCTCTCTCTCTCTCTCACTCACACACACATACACACACACACACACACACACACACACACACACAGTTTGTTCAAAGTTTCCATCATCCCCTTTGCAGTTATATTTATCTGTAATTCATCATCACAGAGTTATGTGTGATTTGTAATATGATAATTTGGAAAACAAATTCTCCTTTTAAATTGAAAGCCAACTTTCTGAGGGACTGTCATCTGGATGCCCCTCCAACATTGTTCATGAAATTAATGGAAACTCCTAAAACATATCATAGAAAAAGGAAGCAATGCATAAACTCAGTTGTTGATCAGAATTCAGATTCCATCTTGCCCAAGTTAGAATTGATACCACAATGCTCCTAAACAATAAATGTTGGTTTGGATATATAAATTGAGAAAATCTCTTTGTTGATGGCAATGTAAGTTGGTACAACCATACAGAGAATAATGTGAAAGTGTCTTAAAAGAGAAAGGAAGAGGGAAGTGTGGGAATGAAAGAGAGAGAGAGAGAGAGAGAGAGAGAGAGAGAGAGAGAGAGAGAGAGAGAGAGAGAGAGAGAGAGAGAAGGAGGGATGGAGGAAGGAAGAGAGAGAGAAGTAAGAGGAGAAGGAGTAAGAGGAGGAGGATGACTAAGAGGAAGAGGAGGAGTAAGAGGAGGAGGAGAAGGAGGAGGAGGACGAGGAGGAGGACCACTGTATGATCTAACAATGCCTTCTGAGTATGTAGCCAAAGGAAGCCAAAGCAGCAATCAGCAGAATCAAGGAACTATTGAAGAAAGAACAAACTCACGTCCAAGAATTAAAACACACAGCTTATCCTGGAGTCAAATATGAGTGGCCATGGCCCAGAAACACAGATTTCAGTCTCCCCAAATACTATGTTCTAATGAGGTAGCATTTTCATGAACTTTTTATAGTAACAGAAGAAAGAAATCCGCAAATCAAGACACTTTTTAAATGCAGTAGCAGATGAATGCAGCAGATACATGGGTCATAAAAACAGACAGAACTGTCCTATAGGCCATAGATGCTATCTGGCTGCATTCTTAGCCCTTCAGTTGATGGAGAATCGGGCTTTTGTGAATACAGTCCAAAGGTTTTTTAATTCATAAGGATGGTAGATATGGCTTTCTCTATTAGGTCCAACATAGATAGGATGGGGTTGGGGCTTATTTTGTGAGCTAAAGATAGCCCAAGAAAAAATATAATTAGGCTCCAGACCTGCAACATCTCTAATTCCATATCATTATGGAATCCCAATCATTTTATTAGCCTTTGCAGACACAGTTTTTGTCCAAAGATTCTTGTTCACAATACTTATGTATAGCCATGCCTACTGCAGCACTATCCAGAATAGCTAAGAGGTGGAACTGGTCTACATACACATCCATCAACAGATGAATAAAAAAAAAAGTGGTATGTTTATTTATGAAGTACCACTCATTCAAAAAGAAGGGCATCCTGTTATTTACAGCAAAACTGATGAAATTAGATGACGATATGTAAGTAAAATAAGGGTGACATTTAGAGAGAAGTTGTCTGTCCCCAAGTT
Organism: Mastomys coucha; assembly: GCF_008632895.1. NCBI lineage: Eukaryota > Metazoa > Chordata > Mammalia > Rodentia > Muridae > Mastomys > Mastomys coucha. The sequence continues at coordinate 64,127,109 of NW_022196909.1, read as the reverse complement.
TCTTTATTTTCCATCTAAAAGAATCGACATGAATATGAGTAATGATTATCAGATGTTGTGGAAGGGTTGGTGGGGAGGGTGTCATGGAGAAGAGTACTTCAATTTGATCAGTACATGCTGCAGGCACGTGTGGAAGCAACATGATAAATCTCATCAACATGTATGGCATGATAAAGACAGGGACAGTTTGTCTGTGGTCACTTACTCTCAGAACGTAGAGCTGGTATGCAGTGCAGATTCACATTTTAAGTGAACCACTGATGGCTGCAAAAAGCCTTCTATATTCCTACCCCACTACACAAAGACAACTAAGAGGGCAGGCAGGTTCTATTCTTTTGTGCTCTGAAAAAAATCTGAGGTCCACACAATCGAATTATGAATTGGCTATAATCCTGGTTCAAAAGTATTCATTGGTCTGTAAGTAAGCTGCCATTCATAAAATTTTAATGTCTGTGCTTGTAGTCTTTCCCCTCTAGTCCTCTAGCATGGAGATTTTAATGAAGTTTAAGACTGATTTCTATCCATCTCAGAATCCGATCATCCTTCTCATGCTCAAGTCACCACCACCCTGAATCTTACGTTTACAATTTCCTTAATTCTGCTTATAAGACTTTCTTAGGTTTATTTTTATTTGTGTATGTGTGTGTGAATGAATGCTGCCTGTATAAAATCCTCTCAGAATCCAGAAGAGGGCATTAGATCCCCTGGAGCTGGAGTTACAGGCAAGCTTGAGCCAGCTGATGTGGGAGGTGAGACCCTCAGGAGAACAACATGTGTTCTTAACCACTGCGCTGCCTCTCCAACCCTCACATAGAAGACCAGCTGCATTTGAGATTTTAATTTCAGAAAAATACATAGAGGACAGTGAATCAGCTCAGCAGATAAGGATGCCAAGCCTGACTCCCTAAGTATGATCACACCATGTGATAGGAGAAAAAGTTGTCCTGGTTGCTACACACATATTATTGCGTGCACATGTATACATATGTGTACACACACATCCAATAAATGTAATAAAAGTTTTTAATGCATGTGGCATTGAGATGTTCATATATATGCATATGTGTGTGTATAATATAGTAACAACTCTAACATGCATAAATCTTTTAGATTTACATTTTCACTATATTTATATTGCTAAGTTTCACGCATCTTTTTATGTCAATGTCATTTGGGTCCCTGCTAAATAACCTCCCACCAAGGTAAACTCATGTTGATTTTCTATCCTTCTGGGACCACTGTAAACATTTGTGCTACAGTAGTGTCTACACATCTTATATTATATAAGCACCAGTTAGTATACGTTATGAAATGTTGTAGTAATAATTTCAAAATCACAGTAGCCTGAGACTACAGAGGTTTCTCACGCAGCTATGTGTCCTTTACAGTCAAAACGCAAGACTCCGCTACTTCCTATCATTCATGTGAGTGTGAGACATGTCACTCCTGTGTGTGTGTGTTACGTGACACTCATGTGTGTAACATGACATTCCTGTGTGTGTGACATGACACTCCTGTGTGTGACATGACATGACACTCATATGTGGGTGACATCACATGATATTTGTGTGTGTGACATGACCGTCATGTCATCAAGTGACAAAATAGTACTCAAATTTTGGCAATGGCTGGAGAATCTAGGATCTGCCTCTCAGACACAGTGTGATTTATTCACAAGTCATAGTCCCAATGTAGCTGTGACCTCCACCCAATTACTGGTGTCAACGCAAACATTTAGACAGAGTAAGGGATCATCTTATTTGGAAAAGAGAAATTTCAGCCTTATAAGTTGGTCCAAATTTTTAATTTTATTCCAGAAGTACATGTACAAAAACTATTCACATTGTAACATTTTAGAAAAAGACAATTTTATATGTATGCAGGTGTTATCTGCATATATGTTTGTGTACCACAGGCATAAAGCACAGGAAGCCAGAAGATGGCATCAGATTCCCTGGCAGATTATACACAGTTGTGAGCTGCCTTGTGGGTGCTGGGCACTGAACCCAGGTGACCTGCAAGAGCCATCAATGGCCTTAACTGCTGATCCATGTCTCTAGCCCCTACATTGTGATATTTATTAACGCTATCTTCGTAAAGTGATTACACTTTTACCTATAAATATTTGTAATTCAGTTCCCAATTATGGGTGAAATTTAAAATAGTTCCCAATTATATAGGCCTAAAATCATTGTAGCTGATTGGCATTTTTATAATTACTCTTGATAAATATTTCCTTATATTTTCTTGCTTACCTGTATTTCCTATATGTTATTAGAATTATCAGTATTCTAAATATTAATCTACACTAACATCTATTGCAGAAATGGCAGTTTGTAATAATTGCTTATGAATGAACAAAAGTTCACATGAGTCAAGTTTAGGAATATTCTTTAAAAATACTTAGCAATACCATTTACGTGCTGAATAGAATAATATGATAATTAAAATTTTATTTTAGATTTATGTGTATGAGTCTATGTACATGTGCACTGCAGGTGTATAGTGCCCACAGAGACCAGAAGAGGGCGTTGGGCTACTGGAACTGGAGTTACAGTCAGTTGTGAGCTGCCGTTTGAATGATATCATTGAACCTGGATCTTCTGTGAGAACAGGCAATGCTCTTAACTGCTGAGCCAACACTCTAGCCATCCTCCCCCACTCCCTTTTCAATCACTGTAGTACCACAGAGATTCTGATACTAAAATGATTCCTCTTGTACTGTCGTTTTATTGGAGAACATACTCGGCCACTTGATATTCCATATAAAATTTACACTCATCTTATTGAGTTCTATAAAATTCCCAGCCGTAAGCTTTCAATCGATAAACATGCTATAATTTCCCATTTATTAAGATCTTTAAAACTATTTCTTAAGACCTATTTTCCCTATAGAGGTCTTTATACACTTGTAGGGCTTACTTTCAAATCCTTTTACTCTATGATAGTGTTGTAAATGGTGTCATTTTAATTACATTTTCTTGTTTGCTGCTGGCCTGCAGATAAACAACCAATTTCAAGGCACTCTTTGGATAAACCGTTCTCGTATCTAGTCACCTTAATACACATCATTGTAATAACAGGCCTGTAGACTACTTTGAGTTTATATTGCCCAAATAATGACAGTTTTACTTCCTCTTTCCTGATCCTTATGTCTGTATTCTCATTTTATTACCCTAGCTAGAAACTTCAGTACAAATCGAATGAATTAGTTACATTAAAAACTCTTGTTTCAGGGGCTGGAGAGATGGCTCCTTGGTTAAGAGAGTTTGCTGCTTTTCCAGAAGATACAAGTTCAATTCCCAGAACTCATGTCAGACCTCTCACAACCACCAGCTTCAGAGTCTGCAACTCCCTCCTCTCCTAGCCTTCTTCTTACCCACATACGTGTGGCATATACTCACATCAGCACACACACACACACACACACACACACACACACTCACACACATGCATGCACACACATGCACACACACTCACAGAAATGCACACACATACATACACACACACACACACACACACACAAATCTTAAATCAAAATAAGATCTTGCTTTGCACTTTATTTTAAGGTCAATTCTTTAATACCCTCCCAGCTAGAATTTGATTATACATAACCATAAGGTGTTATTATCTGCTTCCTTTATATTGTAAGATAAATTGCTCAGAAGTGTGTGAGGGGGTCTGGAATCCTAACCTAGATGTGGGGTAGTCACCTGTTTATCATTGTGTTTTTGTGTCACTAGGTTTAGCCACGGAGTTCACCGTTAGAACAAGATGAGAAATACCCATTGTCTAGGCTCCATGAAGTTGGGTGGTCTTTTCCTTAAGAACTCTATAGAATGCCTCTGTAAAATCTTTCAGGGCTGGTCTTTTCTTTGAAGATTTTAAAACTACTATTACAATTTCCTGCTAGTTATAAGGGTGCTGTGTCGAACAGAGTAAAAGGTATTAAACATCTGGTAAAGGGCTAAAGATAGCCAAAGCTAATGTAGGTCTGAATCTGCAACATTTCAGCTCCCCACCAACAAAAAATTATGATCATTCAATCAGTCTTGTATAGCCTTCAACACAGGTGTGTGTAAGGGAGTATGGGGGTTCTGGGAACATCAGTTCACAGGACCTTAACTCATATTTGTAGTGTGTAAAGATTATATTTATAAATTGTGAACTCTGTTGTCTAAAAGTTTATAATTTATAGACTATAAAATATTTATAGTAGTTCATATAATACTTATCAATACACTTACTTGTTAATTAGTTACAAATGTACATCATGGAATTTAACTGTGTTTACAAAATGCATTCACACTATTTCTTTTGAGAAACAAGAAGCCCTGTGATTAGACCAGGCACATCATAAAGACAGGGACTGAAAGGCCACCGGGCCCACAGAGGCACTGCCCATTCCACCGAAGAACAAACACTCCCATTTCCTGGTGAGCGGCCACAGGAGCATCTGGCCTAGATGCTGCAGCACCTGCCCCTCCATCAAACCAGAGTGTGCACAGCCAGGGTCTGGCGCAGCCTCTAGCCAGCTGTGAGCAACAGCCCCACATGACTTGTGCGGCAAGCTTGCCCACAGCCCAGGTGATGTAATGGATAGGTTGCCATGGGCGCATAAAGGAGAGGGGCAGCAACTCTGCTCTGACTTAGTCATGGACCCTGTGGATTCCAGGCCCTGAGGCCTCATCAGTGGGGGAGTCTCAGCCTCCCCAACAGTGCCAGCATCCTTGTTAAATATTTAAACTTCATTTGCTAGAGCAGCGGGATAGAGGCTTCGAAGGAGGGCAATGCCTGGTGTATCTGGGGACATTGTTCTAGCTCTTCCACGGAGCCACATATTTCAGAAGGCTTTAATTTCCTCCCCTAAATGCTGCCAGGTCTGTGGGAGAACAGGATTGAGGAAGGGGAGTGGGGACAGGGCAGAGAACACAAAGAGTTAAGATTAGGGAAAAATCGCTTCCTGCAAATCCCTGCTAACAGACAACTGGGGAAATACTGGTTCCATTTAGTGTTTTACAGTTTACAAAACACTTCTATATTCATTCTTAATCCTCTCCAGATCTGTGAGGTCTGACTTTTTCAGTTATAAATTAGATACATTTAGCATTTTGAGAGCATTTCTCAAGTCCGACAACACGTGTTCCCCAGCCAAAGCTGTCCGGTCAACTCTGAGCAGCTGCTTCTCCCAGCTGAATCCCACATGCACAGCAGGACTTAGCACTGAGTGGAGCTAGGAAGACCCAAACCTGAGTGGAGACATGGTTCAGTTGGGAGTGTACCTGCCTAGCATGCAGGAAGCCCTGGGTTTGATTCCTAGTGACACATAAAATGACACATAAAATGTCATGCTAGTGAATGCCTGTATTCCCAGCATTCAGAAGGTAGAGGCAGGAGGATCAGAAATTTAAGGTAATCCACAGCTATGTAGCAAGTCTGAGGCCAGCCTGGGCTACAAAAGAAAACCCTTAAAAAAAAATCCCAGTAGGCAACTGTTTACCAAAGAAGAAAGAGGACTCAGGAGAAGGGTGAAAGGAGGGAGGAGGGAGGAGAAGAGAAGGGAGGAATCCTCTAGGGAGGATGGGAGGAGAGGGGAAGGGAGGATGGAAGGAGAGGGGAAGGGAGGATGGGAGGAGAGGGGAAGGGAGGATGGGAGAGGGGAATGAAGGATGGGAGAGGGGAAGGGAGGGGAGGGGAGAATTGAACAATCAGAGATGAGAGGGATGAGAAGCAGAGATGGGAGAGATGGGAGGAAGGAAACAATGTTTCATTCTTCCGCCTCTGGTGATCAATCCTGGGTAAGAGTTCAGTGAGCTCAGTGTCTCTCCAGTGTGCACAGAGAGGGACATTTGTCAGGAGCACGTGCTTGGGCTCCCCCTTTCTGGTTTCATGTAATCTCTCTGAACTCCCAAAGATCACTCCTCACACAGCTTCAGGCTGTGTTTCTGGGATTTTCAAGCACAGATTGCCTTTACTGCCTCTTCCTTCACCACCGAGTCAGCTCTGAGGGGATGGGAGACAGACTGTTGCCAACACTGCTAATAACCACTTCAGCTGACTAACTCAGTGACTTGAAATGGAAGTTCACGGCCTTAAAGGGTCAAGGCCAAAAGTGTGGAAGAAGGTGCTTTAGGGTGCCTGCTCCTGCTGAGGGCTGAGAACTCCTCCCTCCAGTACCCCACACAGCTCTGTGGCTCCAACATCCCTTGGCTTGCTGCAGCATAAGCTTACACTTGCCTCTGACCTTCATGTTTCAGACCTCCTGCTAACTCCTCTCAGATGCTGCATTTGGATTCTCAGAGGAACAAAGCCCACAGTGTTGAGAACAAGCAAGAGAAATGTATTCTAAGGACTACCATTTCTGACTCCACTTAATCATAGGGAGAAACTAAATTCAAGGTCCCAGGCCTTGGAGGAGCTGGGGACTTCTCCATAGCTGAACAGTGTCTGTTGTAAACAGTTGTCTGAGGGACATCTCAGGGACAACTTGTAAGGAGACAGTTGTCTGGGTCCAGTCATCTCAAGGACATCTTCTCCATCTTGCTGGCAGGGTCACACAAGTTCGTGTTCCCAGGCCTAGGAACTCCTACCCCACTTCTCCAAATGTTTTATTAATTGTCTGTTAACCAGTAAAGAATATAGAAATTGTTGTTACCTAAACCAAGGTGCCTAAGTTATAAAAATACCTAACCAATTGCCTGTTCCCCCTAATTAACCACATGCAGCTCACCTGCTCCTTTGTCCCTCATCATTCTGAGCTCCAGACCTAAAGTCTAGGAAAAAGAACTAAGTGCCTTGAAGCCAGGTGCCTTGGATACGGCCCAGTCTCCATTGGGTGCTCCCTCGCTTAACCCATCACATCAAAATACAACTGGATAACACTGCAGCCACCTCAGCTCACCTCAGCTCACCTCAGCTCACCTCAGCCCACCTCAGCTCACCTCAGCTCACCTCAGCTTTAAATTCTCCCTTTAGGGTCACAGTTCACATCCAGAACTAGCTGCCTCCCTGAGCGCCCAGAAAATAAAACTTCCATCTTTAAGCTTCCGAATCTGAAGTTTCTCGGTTTCCACCCTGAACTCAACAATAGTATGAATATATATGGAGAAAGGATTTATTAGAGCTACAGCTTATGCTCCAGCACACCGGAGCATACTGGAGCATGGCTAACTGCATACTGAGAGGCCCAGCCCAGGGATCTGAAGGTTCGCTAGTTCCAATCTAGCACTGAAGGGCTAAAGAAATTCAGAAGGGTCGCTGGTTGGCAACCTGCCTTGGAAGACATTGGAGTCTGAGATCAATGTTAGGCCTCTTTATATATGGGCTGCCTCTGGAAGGGTCTGTCTTCTCTAGAGGAGGATCTTCTCACCCCAGTTAACCTTTCCTGGGAATGCCTTCACAGAACAGATAGGCCTGTGTGTGTCTTGCTAACTTCCCAATAAAATCACATTGATAATTAGGAGTAACCGTCCCAGGCGCAGGCCACTGGGCTAGGACCTGTCCTAGGTCAGGATGGTATCTCACCTAAAACCATCCCTAACTTCATGTCCAAATGAAGACACATGCACAGATACTAAAGGGACCCAGCCAGTTAGCACAACTCTCATTTGGACAAAATGTGGAGACAGGCCTGGAGCTGAGAGCCTTAGGGTTTGAAAACCTAGAGCAGAGCTGAGGAAAAGGAGATGCCTGAAGAAAGTAGTTGGAAGAGAGAAAAGCCAGGTGGAAGGATTAGACAACCACAATTGGAGTTTCAGAAGACGCTGGGTGTGTGTGGTTCCCTTACACAGAGCCCAAGGCATGAGGGTTGGGTGTGGAATGAAGCCTACGGGCAGGGAAGACCTCTGATAGGAGCCTTGTTGACCAAGCTCAGAACAGAGGATGCAGCCAACCTCTTCTAGACTGACCAGTGGCAGTGTATCAATGATAGTGTATCAATCTAGCACCAAGCTTCTAGATGTCATGAGAAGTTTACGGGAATCAGAACTTCTCCAACAGTCCAAGCACTGGCAATATAGGCATTTCCATTATGATATGAGCTGTCCCAAATCTAATTAAAATGCACAGAGATGGCCAGATATTTTAAGTTACACATACACACATCCTCTACTTTATGAACTTGGAGAAGCACAGTGCTGCTGTAATTAGGGGAGACAAAAAATAAATACAAAGCCACCATCACATTTAATGTTTGCAAAAACAGATTATATTCTGCTTTTAATTCACCATGCTTTATATTTTCCCACGTCAAAGTACATTTCATCATTTGGCTATATAGAGTTTCTGTAATTTAATCACTGTTGGGTGTCTGAATTGTATTTCTGGTTTTTTTTTCTACTCTAAGTACTGCAATAGATGCTTTCTTACACTCTTGCCTAATGGTATAGGACAGATTTTCACAGTGGGATTGGGCTAAGTAGTATATACACATTTCTCCTTCAAGACTAATTCTCTTTATTAGGGGAACGCATCCCGAAGGAAATGTCCAGATCTTAAGTGTGTGCCCAATGAGCGTTGACAGAGCCACACACCTGGTTAACCGTCTCCCATCTACTCCCTATATAAACGTGTTCCGTCATTACTTTTCTTTCGCTGTGACAAAATATTATGACCCAGAGAAACTTAGAGAGAGAAGAAGAAAAAAAGGTTATTTTGGCTGAGGTTCCAGAGGGAGACCATCATGGGAAATACGGCATGGTGACAGAACAGGACAATGACTTGTCACATTTCCATTCACACAGGAAGCAGGGAGACCTAGGGAGACAGGAAGTGAGGTCAAGCTATAACCCCACAAGCCTGGTTCTCCTTAGCTTACTTCCTCCAGCAAGGCTGTGCCTCCTACAGGTTCTGCCTCCTCCCCAAACAGTGTCATCAACAGCCTGACCTTGAACCTCAAAGTCTCCAGACTTGTGACCTTCCAACACTCGTTGCTAAAACTACCAGGTGAGGGTATCTTGTGACATTCACCACAACAGTCTTCTGTAATGTTGTTCTTAAAACGAGTTGGAGATGATCTGTCGGGGTACATGCCTGCTTCATCACGGGGATGCCACTCAGGGAAGGCAGAATGCAGTCTAAGAAAGGGGTCCTAGCCTGTGATTCTCTGGGTGAGAAACAGTGGAGACTGGGATGGATGCCATGGTTCTCAATCACCTGTGTACCCGGATGCCTCTGGGGACCTCTTGGAGTTGAGAATGGTGATCCAAGAGTCTGAGCTTCCTCTCCATGCCAGGCAGGAAGGGGATGGCGGAGCCCCAGATGGGGTGGAATCTGGTCTGGTTCTGAGTGAGTGGTGAGAGTATGGAGGGGCTGAGAGAGGCCTTCTCTGGGAGATTTAGGCAAGGCTCTTTATGACTACCACCCCCCAGCAATCCTTGATGAAGGAACTGGTCCTTGCTTATCCAAGTTGCTTTATGTGTGGAGGATATGGATGCAGACACATCTTACTCAAGGTGAACCAGGGGTTAAATACTTTTTGCAGGAAGGAATGTCCAGGAAGGGAAGCTCATTGGAAGCTCAGGTTTTTATGCTGCATGACCAGTTGTCATGGTCCTCTCAGTGGCGTGTCATGGGTACGTGTTCTAGGACAGGTAGATCCTGACCGGGAGCTGGTTCCAATGCCTGCCTTCTCAATTCTGAGATTCCCTAGGGCTTTTGAGCCTGCTGTCCAGTAGCAGTGCTCAGCCTTAGCAGTTCTTCTGTCTGGTGGCGTGATCCACTTGCCACAATGGTGACACCTTTCTCTCCTTGCTATCCAGTTCTGTGGAAAGCACTCAGAGATGGTTCATTTACACCTTCCCTCAGAGAGGGTGGGAGGGGAGTAGAGAGAACCGGGGGCTGGGCTTCTGGATAATAGAATTTCCTTCCTGCCTGGTAATTTAACAACTCCTATACTCCAGGGGGCAGTAACTCTAGAGGAGGTTGGTTAATTACTGCCAGCCTACAGAATGGAAATTTCCCCAAGACCCTGATTTCTGGGCTGCATTTCATACCAATTAAAAGTCTAATCCAATGGGACGCTTTCCCAGCAAATTAACATCATGGACTTTGATGAACGGATGCTTTTAATAGATTGGTCTTTTGGTGGACTTGATCACAGTTGTATGTAATTCCACTCTTTGATGTGGTCAACAAAAACAAACTCAAGGACAGAGGCCATGGACACAGTGGGCTTGAACAGTGAGAAAGGACAGCAAGGATCTTGGTTACTTAAAACACTCACCATGGGCTTCTTCAAGGCTGTGTTCATCCATCATAACTGCCAGGCAAGCAGCTTTGCTGTAAGATTTCATTCTGTCATGTGGGTCCCTATGTGCTAGGCACAGGGTTTATAGGATAAACATGGCTGAGATTACCCTCCAGGAGCAAGGAGGCATAGGAGGATCCTACAGTACACTCTTGGGTTCATAGGAGAACACTACGGTACCCTCTTGCCTTTGGCACACATATACTCAGCCCAGATCACATTTCATTTCTTTCTATATAATGTGCCTATGAACTCTCCAAGTCTAGAGTCTTTGATTAATAGACAAGCCCACCAAGGAGTATTTCTACCTTAAGTTATATTCATCCGTAGAACCTCCATAGGAGACTGGTTCCTAGTGACCATGCTGGGCAGCTCACAACAGCCTATAACTACAGCTCCCGGGGAATTGGACACCCCATTTGTGGTGTGACCCCATTCTAGCTGGAACTGAGGAGACAAATGCAGAACAAGATGAGCATGAGTATGAGATGGTATTTAAGAAGTGATGGAGGGAGAGGGGATGAATAGTTGACTCAGAGGTTAAGAACACACACTGTCCTGGTAGAAGATCTGAGTTCAGTTCCCAGAACCCACATTGGAGAGCTTACAGTTGCCTGTAGCTCCAGCTCCAGGAGTTCTGAAGTCCTCTTCTGAGCTCTGTGGGTATTTGTACTCATTGCACTTGCACATACCCACACCTCTACACAGATAGGTACACACACTCCGCACAGTAGCACACAAACAAACTCATACACACTTACGCACACAGCACTCTCACAGTACCATTACATATACACTTATACACATTCACACACATATACATACTTATTCACACTTACTTACTTACTCATATACATACTCATTCATACACTCACACAAAGTCACTCACACATACAATTACACACACATACATTCACTCACACACAGTCATCCACACACATACACACATGTACACATTCGCACACCACTAAAAACAAATATTTTTCTTTAAAGTGGGGGAATGGCTTGGGTTTTGCACTCCTTAATGTGATTTGCTTCTGATCTCTAACAAAGACAATTTGATGTTGGAAGTGCTAGAGTAGTTCAAGCCTTCAGGATCCATCATGTTCTTAGCTCATGGTTTCCAAATGCAACTCACCCTGTACTGATTATAGAGCAAAGAAAAGGCACACAGAAGGCAGTGTGAGCAGGAATTTCAGATGTCATATCTTCAGCTCCAAACAGAACATAGAGAAGACCAACTAGAAGTGCGAAGAGGCTATGAACCCTCAAAGCCTGCCCTCAGCGACACATATCCTTCTGCAAGGTTGGGCCAAACTGAAGAACAGGTGTTCAAATTCCTGAGCCCATGGGGGACATATCTCATTCAAATCACTGCAACTGGTGCTATCTACATTCAGAGTGTGTCTTCTCCACTCAGGTTCCCCATGTTTTTACATTAAACCGAATGCAGCCCACTGTCTAGATGAGAGCCAAAGAAAACAATACAGTAGACACTTTATGACTGGGATGTGGGTAGGAAGAGGAACAGAAACATGGAAATTAACGTGCTCCTCTGGATAAAGCCAGGCTGCCCACTCCACTTGGGAGCTTCTAAAATAATTCCCTGGGCCAGGTGCTTGTAGGAGCTCTGCCTCATGTTCCAAATGTCAGGACTGTAATTAGTTCTCCCTCCAAGGACCCTGACATTTATGAGGACCAGCTTCCCAGGCTCAGGCTGGCCTTCAGCATCTCAGACAATGCATGGGGCCCTTCCCTCTTTCAAACGTGCATTCTCTGACAACAAACACGTGTCCCATTTATCAAAACATCTTGTCACCAGGGACTGAAGATGGATGACACAGATCTGCCTTCCTTGAGGCAGCTTAGAGTCCCGCCAGTCCCCCAGATCTCTGTTCTCTAGGTTTTGATCAGCCTCAGGAAATTCCGTGGAGCTTCACCTCCTGCTTCCCGCTCACATGGGCCCTTTGAGGGTCTAAATGCCGAAGACTCACCTTGGGACCATGTAGACTTCTCTGCTTATTGCAGCACATCCGTGAAAGGGTGAGGGGGAAATGGAGGGTCTCTGTCACCATCACATGACCACACAGGCAGACAAGGCTATCTGAGTGGCAGAGCCCATCCTAGGCTCTCCTTGAAATGCACCCTCACCATCACGTAGGAGAAACCATGACCTTGCCACAGAGTGAGTTTCAACTCTGCTGAGACAGGATCAGCTGATGGGTCCAGGCTTGGAAGCAAGAGGCTTAGTCACTCACCCGTGGGCAGCGATAACAGTGAACAGAATCAGGGTGTTGGGAATGAAGTTGGCTCAGAATTGGGGACCTTCAGGCTGCAGCAGACAAGGAATCTTGGTAATAATTTCTATGCCTTATGTTCTACTGCTTTCGTTTCTCTCCACTCTCCCCGGTAGGCAATGCCTGCCCATGAGAAACAACATGTTAAAGATGTGAAGAATCCAGCTAAGCATCCTTCCAACAGCCCATGGATAGAGACACAACTCTGAAGACCATGCAGCAGCCCCCACAGGTGAACTACACAGAGATGCAAGACTCACCCTAAGAGTCTAGAATGACCCCTCTACCTTCCTGGGACTGACAAGTGAGTCAATTTTCCCCTAGAATAAGGAGACGAAGAATTAACATCTTGCCTTTCTAACTGCCATTTATGTCCTGATTCTATAGGAAGTAATTGGAAAATGGTTCCCACCAGTCACTTTAAATGTAGCACATGCAAATCCAGTCATCGTATTAGAAATCTTCTAACACAAGACATCCTTTAGTATGATGAGTTAAGCAGTGAGCTCTTGCCTGGTCCATTTAATGCGATTTAATTTGCACAGGTTCAAGAATGTGTCTAGTGTGGTCACAGCCACACACAGAATCTCAATTTGTAATATATTTGCTGGACTACAACTTGGGTGTCTTCCCCTTTAGATCTGAAAAAGGAAGCCGAGATATTCCCCAAGCTTGTTATCTACCTCACATCTAATGCAAATCCATAACCACATTTGTGAGAGGCCACGAGGTTTGAAGAGGAAAGGCATCAAAACGGCAAAATTGTTTGCAGGGTGTAGGGTTAGAACAGAGTCCGCTCAGAATCCGGGTCTAAAGACCAGGATTAGCAGGAGTTACTTCAGGTTTAAGGTGAAAACAACATCAGACAGCATCCAACTCCCGGCTGTTTCGATGGTTTGTAAATCAGAAGCTGCTGCTCAAGGCTGCAGATGGAAGAGAGGTGCTTCTGCTCACAGGGAAGCTACGCTATAGCTCAGACTCTGCGTGTGTGTGTGTGTGTGTGTGTGTGTGTGTGTGCATACACATGTGTGAGGACACACCTGTGCATGGGTGTACATATACATGTGTGTGTGCACTTGTAAGGGTCAGAGGTTGATGTCAGGAGTTTTCCCTAACCATTCCTTGCTTTGCATGTTAAGGCGGAGACTTCCACTTGAACCCAGAGCTTACTCATTTGACTACTCCATGAGGAAATACCAGGTCACCTCTACCAGTCCCTGGGCTTGACCAAAAGTCACTGTTATTGCAAGGTTTTTCTCTCAGGCTCTGGTACCTTCTCTCCCCTATTCCTCCGTGCTGCAAGGCTTAGCAACGGGGCTAGCTGTGCCATTGGTTATCACAGGTGTGCCATTGGTGTCTTCACAGGCCTGTGATGGTGTGAATTGTGTCCCTGCCCTCAATACTTTTAAGATTTTTATTTTTAATTACGTATATGAATGTGCGTCAGTACGGGAGGCATGGGCACGTGAGTTCACTTACCTATGGAGGCCAGAAGAGGGCATCAGTCCCTGGAACTTGAGTTGTGGGTGATTGCAGGCCCCTGGTGTGTGTGTGTGTGTATGTGTGTGTGTGTGTGTGTGTGTGTGTGTGTGTGTATGTGTGTGTATGTGTGTATGTGTGTGTATGTGTGTGTATGTGTGTATATGTGTGTGTATGTGTGTATATGTGTGTATATGTGTGTGTATGTGTGTATATGTGTGTGTATGTGTGTATATGTGTGTGTATATGTGTGTGTATGTGTATATGTGTGTGTGTATGTGTATATGTGTGTGTGTATGTGTATGTG
>NW_022196909.1:64090812-64111432 GCF_008632895.1 Mastomys coucha | reverse complement strand
AAAAAAAAAAAAAAAAAAAAGCAGATACCATATGGGTGTGTGGCGGGTGGGGGCAATGCCCCTTGAAGTCCTAAGGATGAAGATGGCAGCATAGTCATCCAGTTCCTCCTTTATTGGAGGGGAACTGCTCGGGCTTCCTTCACAGGATCAGAAGGAGGGCACTAAGAAAAGCACTATACTGTAGCTTTGTTAACTCCCAAGGAATGATTCATATTTATCTAATTACCTAGTTCTGTAATGCATGTGCAGGCCTGTAATTCCCAGATCACCAGACAAAGGGGATGCCCAAGGATGGCTCAGAGGGCCTCTGCCCTCCCTTTCTGTCTCCAGGTTTGGCTGTTCTAGGAAGGAAAGTAGGAGAGGGCTGCGAGCTCAGGGTCAGCCACTCACACTCAGTACATTGTTTCCTGCCGGTCATGGGTTCTGTGATCCACCCCCAGGAGCCTGCTATCTCCTAAGGAGGGAATTGTCTTCCCTTATGCTCACGAGTTGGAATTCTGGGCTTCTCCCTAATTGGTGGTCCCGGTCTGCAGATCATTAGAATCACAGGGACATAGAAGCCAGGTGCCTACCTAGCCAGAAGGGCACTGACCCCACACCTAGCTGGAGCATTCTGTGCTTAGTGACAGAGATGGGCAGGGCTTAGGAACCTGCTAATTTGCATGCATATTCGGATTGGTTGGCTGAGGCTTAGGAAGTCAAGGGTACAGCTCTGTCCCACCCTGCACTCTCTCCACTTTTTACTGGTCTCTAACACCCAGCTTTCCAAACTCTCTCCCAAGTCTTTCTTCATGTCAGGGAGGATCTTGACAGACGTACAAGTTATAGTCATAGGCATTAAATGATGGCAAATCTGAAAGTGTGGAATGACAGACGCAGGCCAAAGAACATAGCACTTTGCTGATAACTGTCTATACAGTCTGCTGGCATCAACTCAAAGCTCCCTGGTCTGAGGGAGTCAGGGATTTCTCAAAGCCCTGTAAGCACTCCCATTTAGTGTGTGTAGGGACTGTTTACCCAAGCTGACCAGGCCACTCTTCCCTTGGAAGGAGGTACATTCAGCTACTCCCTGGGCCAGCAGCCAGCTTCCTTCCCTAGACTCTGGCTGTGACTCACTCAGGCATGTCCCCAAAAGCCTCCTGTTGCTCTCCTCCCTGAGAGGAAGCTCCTTCCACTGAACTAGTTAATCACCTCACTTAGAACTGCATCATTTAGCATTAGTGCACAGCTTTCCTTGACAGTGCCCAGGAGGCTGTGAACTCTCACCTGAGGCCAGCACACATCCTGGCTCCTAGAAGTACAGTGGCAACCTTGTGCAGACAGAATCCTCACACATCACGTGGGGTGCGTGATGGGCAAATATACCCGATTATAGCTCCCTGTATTCATATAAATGCTTCCAAATTCTTGAGTGGAGGGCACAGGAGGGCTAAGTGCTAAGTAGGTAACCTTCCTCAGCTCACTCCTCAGCTATTCTGTGCATGTTCATTTCCCCTCACGCGTACACAGGAGGCTGATTTGCTGGTTCTGACACCTGCTACCATGGTTTGGCTTCCCTGCAAGCCATCACTGTGATAGGTCATGATGTCTGTTAAGGTCAGAACCAGTGGAAGGATGGGGGGAAAGGATTTAGGTACCCAACTTCAACACTGGTCCAGCAGAGATTCTGCCAGTATGGTGGAAAGCTCAGAACACAGCAGCCAGTTACCAGAGTGACTCCCTATGTTTGTGCCACATGACTGGGCCTCCAGGGCATCACCTCTCGGTTTGTAACGTGAGTGCTTTAGGTTGACTATGACTTGGGTAAATGGCTTTCTGTGCCATCAGCAAAACTACTGTGGATGGGGAGGCTTGCTCGTTCAGCTTGTTCTCTATACATTTAGAATTTTGCAGACATTGCATGGGAGGCACTAGCAGGAGAATCATAGGCAGAAGAGGGTGTTTAGTTTCCTCTGTCCCAACAAGATTACCTTGGCAGTGGTGGTGTTTTTCTACCGAGAGCTATAGCATCTGCTGAGTGGCCTCTCTCCAGGCTATCTTTTGGGCTGCCTGTAGTCCTCCAGGTCCTAGCTGGGTAACAGCCCCTCTGGTTGCTGCTCCCTGAGTACTTAATCTTGTCCTGCCTCCTTTAAGAGACCTCTTCCTGATTACATCCTCTTTAACTAAATCCAATTAAAATATCCCTTGCCCTGTTCTGATTGGTCAGTCACTAAGGGAATTTTATTCTTTGCTGCCTTCTGTGTTATTCTCTGTTATCCAAGGTTGTGAGCCACTCTGATGTGTTTAAAGAACATCACCTTTCTATAATATGAGATGTTTCAAGTACAAGAACATACTGTTTGTTTTCAGTCCTGAGAGGCTTCCAGCTACTGTTTGTACCAGGGAAGTGTAATATATATTGTGGACCTAATCTCTGTGTGTGTGTGAGAGAGAGAGAGGGGGGGGGGAGGATAGGAGGGAGGGAGGGAGAGGGAGAGGGGTATGGGGAGAGGGAGAGGGGTAGGGGGAGAGGGAGAGGGAAAGGGAGAGGGAGAGAGAGAGAGAGAGGGCAATAGTGTAGTCTATTGGTGTCGTAGAGAATCAGGAAGAATTGGCAATGCCTACACCTGGAGAAAACTCACGAGGACTTCTGTGAACCTATAATCACCTGAGAAGGGTGTACCTGGCCATGCCTTAGAGAGATTTTTTTTAAAGAAATTAAAAAACAACTCTTTCACACAGTATATTCTGGTCAAGCTTTCTCTCTCCTGTATCCCCTCCCAGAAACTCCCTCCCTCCCCATCCAGTTTCACGTTTCCTCTCTTTCTGCCTCTGCCTCTCTGCCTCTCTCTCTCTCTCTCTCTCTCTCTCTCTCTCTCTCTCTCTGCCTCTGCCTCTCTGCCTCTCTCTCTCTCTGCCTCTGCCTCTCTTTCTCTCTCTGCCTCTCTTTCTCTCTCTCTCTGCCTCTCCCTCTCTCTCTGCGTCTCTCTCTGTCTCTCTCTCCCCCCCCTCTCTGTGTCTCTCTCTCTCTGCCTCTCTCTGTCTCTCTCTGTCTCTCTCTCCTAGTAAGAAAAAAATGCCAAAACAAACAAGCTACTGTTTGTACCAAGGAAATGTAATATAGACTGTGGATAACCATGGTGTGTGTGTGTGTGTGTGTGTGTGTGTGTGTGTGTGTGTGTGTAAGAGAGAGACAAAGACAGAGGGAAACAGAGACAGAGACAGAGACAGAAAGATAGAGACAGAAAGAGATCAGGAGGGAGAGAAACAGAGGCATAGAGAGATAGAGACTGAAAGACAGAAAGAGACAGAAACAGAGATGGAGAGAGACAGAGAGAGATGCATAAACAAAGAACTGACAAACACGAGGTTCCTTCAGCTGGCTTACTACTCCTTGGCAGAGGGACTGCTCCTGGAGTGTGCTTAATACATCCAGTAACATTTCACTGGAGAAAGCTGATTTCTACCTTCCCAGAAGGTGTTAGCTTCAAATAGCTTCTAGGTAACCGTGCCCACCTCCTTTAGAGGGATTATCTAAGTTAGTTGAGGTGCGAATACCTGACCTTTATGGATGGCAGCATTCTCTGGACTGGGGGCCTGGATTGTATAAAAAACATTAGTGAGCTGAGCACAAGTAGTGATTGCCATTTTCTTGCTCAATATGCACATGGTGCCACCTGGTACCTCAAGCTCCTGCTGCTGTGACTTCCCGCCATGATGCACTGGAACCTCCAACAGTCCACAATCAACCTTCCCTTCCTTGGGTTGCTTTTACAGAGTATTAATCACAGCAATAGAACAAGCACCCCAGGCGGTGATGAAGGATCATCAGGAGAAACTACGAAGAGAGTCCTGGAAACAAGACCAAGAGTATAAACCACTTGGTGTGCTTCAGTCAGGGTCCTTCAGAGGCCTGACCCCATGGGGAAGCTCTGGGGTAAAATTTGGTTTTACCACTGGCCAATGACTGTCCCAAGTAGATACCCTGGAGCCCTTCTATCTCTTTTTCTGTCTGCCTGCCTGCCTGCCTACCTGTCTGTCTGTCTGTCTGTCTGTCTATCTGTCTATGCAGGTGAGGTGGCTCTAAGCCTGGGGCTAACCCTTCAAAGAGGTATGAGTACAGGCTGTTGATGTCAAAATAGAATCAGGAAGAGATGGGGTAGAAATAACGTTGAGGACCCAAGGCACTGGAACAATGAAACAGCGGACTAGGATGCATGAGTTTGCCACAGCCCCATGGAAACCGGGGACTGAGGTGATGGTTCTGTGCTTAAGAGCACTTATTCTTGCAGAGGGACCAAGTCAAGTTTCCTGCACCTGCAGCATGGCTCGACAGCCCCAAAACTCCAGTTCTGTGGATCCAGTGTCCTCTTCTGGCCTCCTTAGACACCTGAACTCACACATACCCTCACAGATTCACACACACAATTAAAAGTAAATAAAATAGCTTTCTGAGAATCACAGGAACCAATCTAAGGCAGCCACCAAGAAAACGCCACAGTTGGCAGGGGAGAAAACTGCCTGGCATGTCTTGGCTTGTCCACAGTCACCAGCAGCTAGAAAAAAACCTGCCTAATTTCTGGCTCCCCTTTTGGAAAGAAGACTCGGAAACTTATTTAAAGTTCTAGTTTGTATGTGAACAGACCTGGAAGTTTGGCCTCTCCCTCCTGACTATGGGCCCTGAAGGGGTAGCTGGGAAGTGTGAATATCATCAGAGTGGTGTAACACAAGTGGCCGTTCTGTGTACCTAAGGCAGGGGACTGTGTGTATAGTAGCACAGTATGTCAAGACCCCAAGAAGCAGCAGATATGATCCTCCTGGGAAATGGCCAATGCATAAAGCAAATGTTCAGGAAGAGGGGGCAGGTTATGAAACCTCAAGGTCCCACCCCAGTGACTCACCTCCATCACAAAGTTCCACCTCCTGAAGGTTCTACCACCCAACAGAATAGCACCACAGCTGCAGCAAGTGCTCAGACACACGAGCCCCCAGGGGCTAGCTTATATTCCTATCATGGCATGGCCTGAACCTTAGCATTTCTAAGTCTGGGGCAAACTTTGAAAGAGTTGAATCAATAGACAACCTATGATAACAGCAGGAAATTTCAATAGCCTACTTCAAATAGTGAGCAGAGCCAGCAGACAGAGGATCCATTAGAATGGGATTTAAGGAATGAGCTAGACCAACTGTGTTTAAGCAGGTGCCAAACACTCATGAGTGCTGGTAATCATTTTCTCAAGCGGATATGGAACAGTTGAGGCAGAACATATGTTAGACAACACATATCTTAATAACTATAAAAGGATTAAAATTACAGAGTCTATTTTCTAACCATAAGGAGGCAACGCTGGAGATTAGCAGTGTAAGGGAACCTGGAATTAGACAACACATTCTTATAAATCAAAGCTGGGAGAAATCACAATGAAAACAGAAGCTTAAGACAAACGAAAACAAAAGAATACGCCCCACACTCACTCACGGATGCAATAAAAGCAGTGCCAAGGGGCACATTTTATACCTGAAGCTGAAGCTGAGGTTCCAAATCATCAGACACTGTACTCTAAGAAACCAAAGAGAATAAAAATTAAACCTGAAGATAGCAGAAGGTAGGAGATAAAAATTAGAGCAGAGATAAATGAAATAGGCACAGGAGGAGAAATGTTAGTTCTTTGAGGAAGAGTCGGCAAAGATTTAACTAGCCTAAGAAAGACTAAGAAATTAGAGGAGGGTGCAGCGGGTTTTGTGGAAGAGGGTCAATAAAAGGATTCTTAGAGTAAATTGCTGCCCACCCCCCAAGCCACATTAGTTGACTTAGATGAAATGGATGAATCTCTACAAATGCAACCAAAACCAACTGGTAAAATAAAAGAAAATATAAACAGGTCTGGAGCCAACATGGAATCTCAATCAGCAGTCAGAAACTCCTGTTTGGAGTGGGGGCTGGGGGACTAGGCACTGAGGTGCATATTTTGCATACCAGGCCTTCAGGTTCTCCCAGCATCCCTCAGTTCCTACCTGGCATACCCTACCCACAACCCTGAACTTTCTGGCCTAGGGGCTGGGCTGCCCTCCCCCAGGTTCCTCCCTATAATATCCAGATATTTTAGGCTCCCCACTTTCTTCTCTCCTCTCCTGCTGTGGCCACCCTTTCTCTCTTTTTCCTCCCCCTCCCCACCTCTCTATGATGACTTTCCTGGCCTCAGTTCTTGAGGCCAGCGAACTGAGATCAGCTTCCCAATAAATCTGCATTTAATATAATCTAATATGTCTTGAATTGGCCCATTTCACAGGTGGCAGAGAAAAATCACCTATCACTACCGAACAATAAAATGTCTAGCACCTGTTGGCTTTTATGAACATTCTACTGGACACTGAGAACAATATTCCAGAAGCGAAGGTACAGGTGTGTGACCCTTGCTCTCAGCAGGCTTAGACAGGAAGATCTAGAACTCATTTGGATCTGGAAGCATCAATGCCTGTCCTTTTGAACGAGCATGGAGATCTCATTGTATAAGTGTGATTGATATTGCCATTGGTAACCATCTGTACCTTCAGCCTCTGTCCCCTGGAGGGCCACAGTGCCAAAGTCCAGTCTTCTAATTAGACCTTGTTTCTAATACCCCTCCCAATTTGAAGCCCTTTATGGCTTCACTTATATTAGCATATAAATGACACTTGCCACTCACAAGACTCAAAGGATTTAGTGGCCTTAGAGTGGCAAAGGTGAAGACTTTGTCAACTTGGCTAGATTTAGAATAACCATGGCAACTGAACCTTTCCTTCCTCAAATTGCTTCAGTTAGGTATTGTGCTGTTGTGGTGATAAAATGCCCTGACAAAAGCAACCCAAGGGAGAAATGGTTTATTGTGGCTCACAGTCAAGGGTAGAGTCCACCATGGTGGAAGGGGCAAGCCAGCCAGCCACATTGCATCTATTAGCACACAGGTGATTCCACTGGGCTCCTCACAGGAACCTAGCACCTGCTTCTACCTGCCCACTGGCAGGTGACGGCTGCATATAAACGGATTGCCTGCAGTCGAGTTCTCTTGCTGGTCTCTCTCCTCTTTTCTGTCCTTCTCTGTCCCCGCTTCCTTCCCTCATGGCTCTGCTTCCATCTGTCTACATGTCCACTTGTCTGTCTCTACCCCTTCTTCAGTCCCTCACTTCCCTCCCTTCCACCAAGAAAGCCCCTTTGTACTAGATCTGTTGCAGGGCATAATTTTTCAGGGGGACACCACCACCGAATTATATTTCATATCAGCATCCGCAGTCAGGAAGGAAGGTAACAGAAGTGCTCAGCCCCTGTCTTCATTTATGACAGTCCAGGATCCTTCCCAAGGAATGATGTCACCACAGCTGCGAGGGGTCTTCCTCCATCAATGAACTGAACTGGGTAAGAGCTTGTCAAGTTAATAATTAACACTAACCATCACAATAACCGAAGGAAAAATATAAACACTCATTTTGTTTGTTTGCCACTTCAAAGATTGCTAATTCTGGAAGCCATTCAGTTAAACATTTGATGTTTCACCTGTAAGAAAGATTTAAAGAATGTTTATTTGAAATTAATATCAGATCCATAATTCCTAATTTTGCCTCATCTCTCTCTCCTTCAAAGTTGAAGACACTAAGATTGGAAAAAAATGAGATACTTAAGATTTGCAGAGGCACCGTCCTCAGATGGCCAACAACAGTAGTCAGTGTTCTGTTCTGAACCACTAGAGTGTCATATCTAGAGGTCTCCAGACTCTTATCCTTTCTGAATCTCAAGTCTCATCCCTCTCCTCTCTTCTTTACCCAGGGATAAAAGGAGCTTAAGATGTTGGTTGAGTGCAGATGACCTTTGCTGGCAACAGATTCCCATTTTCTTTGGTTGCTGGCTTTTCAAGTCATTTCCCCTTGTCCTTGACACTGAGCAGTGATAACATGGTTTCAGTAACAATGTCACGTAGCTTAAGCCTGTCAGGATATTCTTAAAAGGAAAGAGTTTGCCCATTGTCACTGCAAATACCACATTTTCTCAATGCTGTATATACCCAGTGAATTGGTTTTTGCTCAGTGGGAGACTTGGCAGAGTCTCTCCATTGAGCTTCTTCTGTCCCACCCCAGCACCCAAGTTCTACTCAATTCCTAAACTATTTCCATTTTTACTCCCCCCCTTTAAAAATGTGTATGTGTGTTTGCCTGCATGTGTTTATTGTGTACTACATGCCTGGAGTACTTATGAAAACTAGAAGAGAGGGTGAGAGCCCTCGGAAGTCGAGTTAGAGACAGTTGTTAGCCACCACGTTTGGTTTGTTGCCCTTGCAAGAGTATTAAGTGCTTTTAAGATCTAAGCCACCTCTTCAGCCCTCACCATCTATCCTTTTAGTGTCTGTAATAATTTCCTCTCCTGATGGAAAACTTCACTCTATAATAATACAAGCTGACCAATTCTCATCTTTTCCTCTGATTATCTAAATCTGGGTGGGACCCTGGAATCTGGGGCATAGAGAATCAGAGAACATGTGTACTCATTAACTGACCTTATTAAACTAGTGACCATTTGCTAGAGCTAGCCCTGGGTAGAGCAACATATAGCCAGTGCTCTGATCCTGGAGAATGCCATCCATCCGTATCACTATTTTTCCTAAAAATCTCATCCTTCAGGCAAGATGGAGTTAACATAGCTGAGAGTCTTCACAGAGACTCTGACTGGTATACCATTTCTCTGTTGTCTTATTTTGACTACAGAGTTCCCTGTGGCAAAGACCAATTGAACCATCATGGTCCTCAGTCAATGTTGCTTCCAAACTCTGCTGGGGTCATCTGACTCAATGGGCAAAGGAAGAGACCAATTTCTTACTCACAGTGACACTGTTCAATAATTGTTTCTGGAGGAGAGCTACATGCCTTGTAATGAGACGATAGCTACTTCTGTGAAAACGAGTCCTCTGAGGACCCCTTTAATAGAATTGTACAGCAGGCAGCACAAACATAGGATCAGTGGAGGGACAGGGGTTAAGGCTGCCATGTCAACGGGTTCGGGTGACTTGGCAACAACATTCCTGCCATCCAGTCTGACTCTGTCATGAGCTCTGGAGGCTTGAGTGACTCTGCTTGTTGGTAGTGATAGTATGCATGGCAGGGGAGCAGGGAGGTAAGGATGGGGAGGGGTGGAAGAGAAAATCAACCTCTCTCTCTCTCTCTCTCTCTCTCTCTCTCTCTCTCTCTCTCTCTCTCTCTGTGTGTGTGTGTGTGTGTGTGTGTGTGTAATGACAATGCTATAAGAAGACCTGCTACTTTGGGGATATTTCTCAGTGGGTAAAAGCATTTGCCACACAATCCTGATTATCTAATGATCTACGTTCAATGGCCAAGATCCACAAAACTCTGGATACAACTAGATACATCTGCAATCCCAGAATTCCTATGGCAAGACAGGAGGTGGAAACCAGAGAATTGACTGGACGGTCATGGACCAGCTAGTTTGGAAGGAAGAAGCAGAGAAACAAAAGAAACCCCACATCAACAAGGTAGAAGGTGAGAATTGAGTCCAGAAAGTGGGTCTTCTCACCTCCTGTCCCATCGCATGTATGAGACTGTACATGTACTTGAGCACACAAACATACACAATAACAAACAAAATATACACAAATAAAATAGTATGGACTGAGTATAGTTTTAAATAAAAATATTTCTCAACTACGTTTTTATTTGTGTGGGGGTGAGGGGTATAGAGGGCAGAAGCGCCTTTACTCATTCAGCCATCTTGCTAGCCCCAGAAAATATTTTAAAGATATCTTTGCGATGATTTCAAATATTTACATGTGTAATGCAATCGGTAGGTATTTTACTTCTTCATTTCTGCAGGTTTATCTGTTTAAGGTACCCAGAAAATACTGGCAGCTTCTCACTTGGAAGTGGAAAGGCCCTGTATTTGCTACTGCCTTAGACTTCTTCCCCAGGGAAGGGAGTTTCTAAATGAGTGCTGGTGGTCACACATCCTGTTCCCCTCCTCTTCCCTGCTTTCTTCTGGGGAATCAGAGCCTGTCTGCAGGCACTGTCTGCTAAGTCCCCCTTCTTCCTCAGAGGCAATAGGAAGGGACCCCAGCTTGGCCCAGAGTGTGATTCTCCTCAGAGCCCTCCATGTGTTGTCTGCCTCTGGTACACGGACCATGTACCTCTGCCATGTTGCTGTCATTTGTCCATGGTATTGATAACCCTTCTAAAAAAATCTCATCCCTATTAATCCATCTCTGTGTCGCTCTTAAGCCCCACGTTCAAAACAATTGAAGCGCTTATTTCTATTCCTCCTCTAGTTTTACTTCATAATGTGGCCGTTGTAAAAACAAATCAATTTTCCCAAGAAATCTGCCAAAAGAGTAATTGAAATTTCCAAGCCTGCTTCACTGAAACTTGCCATTAATAATACAGATCCTTTTTCTTCCCTACTATAGGCGGTGTCTTGCTATGTTAGCCACAGTTTTAACGTATTGCTAATTCTGGTAAGACCGTACTAAGCCCACAGGGCCTAAGTGTCTGCAGTTCTGCCTGTATTATGGAATTATGTGACTCTTACTCCAGTGCTCTGAAAGATGTCACTATGCTTAACAATAAATGTTTAGGAGCAAAAGCTTAAAAAAAAAGTCCACTTACCACTAGGGAAACACGTTTCCTTCCAGCTAGGATATAAACTGCTGGGATACACTGGAGATAAAGGGCCCAACCCTATCAGTAGATCCTCTGGCAGATACACAGTTAAGAATGCAGAATGGAAGAAATGAGGTTTAGAACAAGTTACATGGTTTGGAAGGGCGCTGTACAGCTGATGAAAGTATAAATGTTTTGAACATCCTCTTCAAAGATGGCTTACACTTCAAATTACCTTTGTTAGCAATATTCAACATGAAATGAGCCTTCATGGAAGCATATAAGCAAAGCCACTGTTGCTACCAGTGTGAGCTTCGTGCTACAGAGGTGAGGGTATCCTCCCATTACTATATTATTTATAGTTAAGGAGTGGTCAGGCAAAAGGTGGAAATGTGCATGCTCTCCGTGTAACCTAGTTACTAGAAGTAACGAATGTCTAGACCGTGAGCATTTTTCACTACAATCTAGTTGAAAAAAAGAAAACAGAAGTATTTTTAGATTCTCTGTACTGAACCTGGAGAGTTTGCTCAGTGGTTAAGCATTGTTCTTGAGAGGACCTCAGTGTGGTGCCAGCCCACACATGGGGTAGCTAACAATGGAATCTTCCAAATCAACTTGTAACAACTACTGAGTGAGAAGGGTGGGTTCACTCCAGAGGAGCTAGGGATCTTCCTATGATGAAGGTGTAAACAAAAACTAGTGAAAGGAGGGTGGGTCTGGCTGTGAAGGAGAACTCTTGAAAGACAGATTCCGTGTCTTCAGAGAGCGATTGGCTGATTGGAATTTCAGTACTGTGTGTAAAATCCAACTGAACCTGGTTTTGAGGAAACTCCATTTTGTGAGAGACCAGGGGTTAAACTGCAATTCCAGGAAGGAAATCATACCTGTGAAAACATCCCATGGCACTCCCTGCTGCTTTTAGCAACAGCCAGGCTACAACAGCAAGACCGAGGTGTATAGAGATAACCTAAGACATCCTGCAGAGAAGAGATAACCTGACCATCCTGCTTGTCAGGTGGTTCTGCCCTAGTATTCGGTTCCTGCACATTACGCCAGAAATGCAGTTTTTAAAATATTAACTTGTGGATCAGTATGGAAATCCCCCAAGTTTGCTGTAACCACAATAAAAACTCTAAACCCCTAAACTCGGGCTCTCACTCTAACCTGCTGCGATTGTGAGAGTCTGAGAGGCCTTGCTCAGGAGCTTGCAATAGAAGACCTTTGTGTGTTTGCATCAGATTTGGCTCCTTGGTGGTCCCTGGGGGACCCTGCGACTTGGGTATAATGCTGTAGAATGCTGTGGGTCCAGAGGCTAACCAGCCATTCCTCCCCACTTCAGAATCAGAAGTAATATCTTTTGACAATGATAAAAAACAACCAAGCCTTTTGGACTCTGTGGATATAGCTTTCTTCTGCTAATGTGCTACCATGTAGCATCTCAGGCCTGCAGAACTGTAGGAATCTCACTGCACCTGCCTCTCTACTGTTTCCACCCATATATTTTTAAATTGCCCCGATTTACAATTTTCTTTGTTCTGTAAAACTATTTTTAAAAAACTTCATGACACTGCTTCTAAGTTGGAACATGGAACTTCAGGTAACCTAAATCTGTGGTTTCAGACCCTGTTCACTCAAAATGGCATAAACTGACTCTTATTCCCTTACGATAAGATGGTTGCATGTGTGTGTGTGTGTGTGTGTGTGTGTGTGTGTGTGTGTGTGTGTGTGTAAGAGAGAGAGAGAGAGAGAGAGAGAAAGAGAGAGAGAATAGGTGGATAGAACTATAGTTTCATTCTTTCTTTTGGGCTTACCAGTTTCTGAACTATCTCAGCTATAATAATCCATGCTACTAAGAAATACAATGAGTTGAGCTTAAAAGACCTTTAAAAATGCCAAATTGCTGTTTTAAAATATCCTTTAGAAAGCAAAGCATTTTTATTTCCATGGCTAACATATCTTCATTTCCAGTGAAGAAAGGGCTTTGGTACTATTAGAGAGCTAAGTCTTCTGTGCTACTTTGTGTAAGAGTGTCAAGACTACTTGATTCACTAATATGGCAATAACAAAGGATGCGTGCAGTTATTTTCCTGTCTCCATCTATGCAGATCAGCCCATTGACTGCTTTGCATCCAACCACAAGAAGACTTTCAAGAAGTCCCATTATTTATTAACCATGATTCATCTGAGTTCTACAAGAGCTGCTTTTTTTTAAAGCTCACCTTTAAATTTTTTCATTTTCAACTATGTGTCTATGGGGTTCTTTCTGCATGTGAGTGCAGGTGCCTGCAGGGGAGTAGGATCCCCAAGAGCCGGAGTTACAGATGGTTGTGAACTGCTTCCTGCAGATGCTGAGAATTGAGCTCAGGTCCTCTGGAAGCCCAGCAAGTGTCCTTATAGTCTGAGCCATCTCTCCAGTGCCGTATCTCATTTTTGATGACCCTTTTCCCTTGAGCTTTGATTCCTATGAATAACTATGACCCGGAAACACATGCTCAGGTGACTTCAAATACTATGTTCCATGAAACAGAATGAAGGGATTCATAGATCAACAATTCAAAGCACAATAAAGATATTGTGTAAGTGGGTTAGAGCAAAGCTGAATAATATATTACAGGCTTCAAATGGTACCTGGAAGCATTCTTTAACCTTTGGGTTAGTGGAAGCTTGTGGTCTTGTTTGTACCGTCCAAATGGATTTACTTACTAGACACAATACTAGGTCAAAACACAGAAATGGGTAGTGAAAGATAACCAATATAATTAGGCCTTAAACATACAACATTCCAGCTCTCCTACAGCAAACCGTGTGTACCCCAACTTCTCTAGTGAAGTACCTACACCCCTGGGAAACTCTTCTGGTTCTACCAATTGGGCCAGTTTGGACGAATCTACCATGAACATCATTGATAATGGAAGCTGATTGCTTTTATATAGTTTAGATAAAAGCTCAATCCTAAATCTTTGTTTACCTCATCTGAGAATCTATAGGGTAGAAGCTACTCTACAATAAGCAGAAGCCTTGAAGCCTTCCAGACCTGACAAATTTGATGTGATATCATTACTACTTAATTCCACCAATCTACTCCTACAAACTGGAGTTCACATGATTGATTGATATGGTTGTGTCACATATTCTTGCAAATCCAGCTGCATGGTCATCATAGGACAAGGCAACTGATAATCAGGGCAGGTTGATCAGCGGCAGAAAACATAGGCGGCTACAAAGAATTGATCATTTTATCCAAGGATCTGTTTTAGCTTATATTCCTAGAGCTGGAGTTACAGATGGTTATGAGCCACTCAGTATGGGTACTGAACACCAAACTCAAATCCTCCATAAGGACTGCAATTGCTCTCAATTTCTGAGCTCTTTCTCCAGCCCCATAGAGAGAAATCTGATAACATCAGAAAGTTATATAGGTTAATGGGATGACTTGAATTAAAACAAAAATCCTGGAGAGTTTTAATAGGGCTCAAAAACTACCACAACATTTTTTTTTTTAGCTCAGTTCTAATTTGGAGAGTACAATGGTACCCATCAACCTCCCTGTGGTGGCTCGGGTTAGAATCGCATCCATGCTCATGAATTTGAAGACTTTGTCCACTGCTTGTGCAACTGTTTGGAAAAATTTAAGAGGTGTGGTCTTGATGGAGGAGGTGTGTCACTGGGGAAGGGCTTTGAGGTTTCAAGATTATAAGCTATTCCCAGTTAGCATTCTTTGCCTAATGTTTGTGGATCAAAACGTAAGCCCTCAAAAGGTACTCCAGAGCCGAGCCCGCCTGCTGCCATGCTCCCTGCCGCGATGGCCATGGCCTCTGTCTAGAACTGAATGACCCAAATAACTTCTTCTACTGGCTGCCTTGGTCATGGCGTCTACATGGTGTCTTATCACAGCAGCAGAAAAATAAGACACAGACCATTACTGTCTTTCTCTTCAACATAGAACTTCAGTTTGCTTTTCAAAATATTCAAAATTAATATCCTCTAAACTTTTGTCAATATTCTATTTTTAATATTTCCTTTTAACTTAGATATGGTTTTCAAAATTATTGAAAAATTATTGAAAAGCATTGAAATTTAGAAAGTTACCCAGTTTATCACTTATTCATATTTTAAAATTTTAATGATAAATGTTCAGTTGTTAAGAGTCCGTGCTGCTCTTGCAGAGTTCCCAGCATCCACATGGTGGCTCACAACCATCTGTAATTCTAGCTTCAGAGGATGCCCTCTTCAGGCCTCTGTAGGTACTGCATGCATGTAGTGCATGTATTTGCATAGGCACATACAGTTAAAGTGGATTGTTCATTCATGATCTTTAATTCTATTGCCTAGAACTTAAGTTAATTTAGGAATATCAAGTATTCCCCATTGAGAAAACCAGTGAAGCCAAAATATCTTTAATCAGATTTCCTCCACTTTCCCAAATACAAATTCTTGTAAGTTAAATTACCATAATTATCAAACATAAAAACAGCTGGGGCACCAAATGGCAAGATTTTTCTCCAAACATTTCCTACTTTCTTAGATCCCTGGTTCACATTTTCTCCTAAAGACTCTCTGTGTGAGCTAGAGATCCATGCTTCAGCTCAGGCTTATGTGATGCTTTCAAGAGTGGCTCCCTGTGGTCATTTCTTCCCACTGTGCCTCCAGCTTGCTTTGAATGCTTAGGAAGGCACTAGTCGATCGACACTTATTTGTATGTGTTGTGTCCTGGCTGACCCAGTGAAGTTCCTTCCAAGCAGAAACAGAATGTGTTTTGCTGGGCATCCTTATGAGGTCATTACATACACATCATGGGGTATTTCCCAGCCTGCTGGCTTGGAGGAAACAAGTGCCTCTTATCTTTAGTGTCTTCATAATAAGGCACAATACAATTCCTAAACCAAAGGCATCATAGTTGCAATAGTCAGGAGAAGGTCCAGAAAGAAATGCAGAATTAGATAATGGAGGAATAATAGAAGGAATGTCAGAAAATGAAAATTTTTGAAAAGAAAATCTGAATGCCCTGAAACTGAATGCTTATAGCCAAAGAGCTGAAAGTAAGTGCTGGGGCCACTCAGGCCCAAGTGGAGCAGTATATCGTCCACCTGTAAGGCTCATGGAACATGAAAGAAGAGGGGCAGGGGGGACGTAAGGGCCAGAGGACAGGAGCTGTGCAGCGGAAAGGCACCTTCTGGACATGACATGGACTCACTTGCTGCTGTGGTTATCGGCACAAAATTTGCCCAAGATTGAACCTATTGACATTTCACACAGATGAGGTGCCCAAGGAGACTTTTATCGTTTAAAATTCATGGGATGAGGATTCATTTTCTTTGGTGCTTTAACCACTGATGAACAACCTCCCATCTACACTCAGACAAGTAACTAAATTCAGAGGGCTACACATAAAACAATGAAGTGAATGTAGGAGAGGACTTGTTGAAAAGTGTACCACATGGAGAAGGGAATAAGAGAAGGGAATGGTGGCAGAGGTCACTAAAATCCATTATGTGAGTGTAGGAATCTGTCACAATGATATTTAAAAATTACAACATGTATGTTAAAATGAGAGCTTTGAAACATATATATCGAAACAATATAGGATCCAGGTAACCAGCTCAGAATAAACCAGTAGACCATCAACCAAACCACTGGAGGTCTACAGCCCAAGAGTTCAGTGACATAAACCCAAAAGTGCAGGTTCTGCAGTTGTAACTTCAGGTGCCTGAAATGGTCAAAGCAAAACCAACTCTCACTTCAAAGCAAATGAGAGCTTATTCTAGAGTTAAATGTGAACTCACCCTCTTACCTGACCACAGCTTGAGACAACAGAGTCGAGCTATCACTAATAGTATGTTCCAACATGGTGACAGTTTCATGGAGTTGTATGCTACTAGAAAAAAAGGAAGTCATAAAATCAAGTCAATGGTGGAAACGTCTGGTAGGTGAGTTAGACCGCAGCAGGGACATGAAGGCCTCAGATACTATCGTAGCCTCTGGTAGAAGTTTGTGGTCTGTTTAGTATAGTTGAAAGGATTTACAAAACAGCCATAAACATGGTCGCTCAAAGGCAAGGGTGGGCAATGCATGAGGCGGTACAACAGGTCATCTGACTCTAGACTTGCAATCTTCCAGAACTCCAGTCACATAACCTCTAATCAGTCATCCTTGTAGAGCTTTCTTAAGTGTGGCTTTTCTGGACATAAGGGACAGTGGTAGGAGCCTACAAGCCATCTCAAAGCAAAGAATGAGCTGCAGAACAGGATAACCAAATCAAGTACGCTAACATCCAGGAGAGATGGTAAGCAGCCTCTTCCCTGATAGTGCCAATCAGAAAAGGTTTGGTCGGAGACTATTAAGAAGGCAAAGAAGAAGAGCGACAGCCAGATCACCGCCAGCAATTTTAGGCATAGGGAACAAATCAAGAGGGCTTGCAATGATCAAGATAGGGGACATCACCAAGGCTGCTTCCACGGGCTTCACCACTCTCTTTTTTTTCCCCCAACATGATATTTTTATTGATTACTTGGAAATTTCATATCCTGTACCCTGATCACACTTCCCAGTCCTCCCATGTCCACTCTCCCACATTTGTTATGTCTTCCACAAAAGAAAAAGAAAGAAGGAGAAAACAAAAACAAAAAGAAAGGAAAACAACAACAACAAAACAAGTCCATTTTCTATTGTCCATATACTCACTGGAGGATGGTCACCCTCCCAGTGGCCAGCACGCTAGTGAAACAGAGGCCGTCTCCATCTGCACGCCTGCCAAAGGCCATCAGCTGTGGAGAGTTACACTTCAGCATTCCTACCACGATGTTCAAGAGTTGTCTTTGTGTGTTCCTTTTTAGGATGTTGCTTTGGGGTGGGGGCAGTGTGGGGTGGAGGTAGGGGTTGTCACAGAAGCCTTCTATGCTTCCCTCTCTTGAACGTACATCTATCTGCAGTCGTCAATACCAATGCAAGAGCGGCTTCCTTGCCCTTTACGCCCAGTGGTAGCATGGATCCTGGGCTTCCACGTGGCTTCTGGCAAAAGCATGGACCATGGGCATCCACATATTCTCCAGCATCAGCACATGCCAAGGACCTCTTTCAAGGTCCTTGGAGGAGGTCCAACTCATTAGATGAACCATTCTTCATCTTGAATATCCTGTCACTGTTAAAAGCCAGGGTGATTGCTGCCCACTGCTGCTACCATGTCAGCTCTACTCAGCAAGGACATGTTTCTACCACAGTGTTCTCTCACACCCATCACCATTACTGTGTCTGAGTTCTGCTTTTCTCCACCATGTAAACACCATTCCACCCCTCCATCTTTCTCCCACCTCCCCATTGCAGATTCCTTTGTCATAGTGCAGTGTGTCTCACAGTAGACCCTTTTACCCAATAGCTTTACATGTAAATGTTCATTGCAATGAGTCATTGATTTGGCTCAAGGCCTCCCTGGACCTTACTGGTATTCTTGAATATCCTGCTGTTGCCTGGAAGAGAACATGGAGATCCTGCAGCTCTGTTCTGTATGATCAGGCCCTTCACATGCTCCAGCAGCTCATAGATTAAATAGATGTTGGGGGTAGAACAACTTAAAGACCTGGGTCTGGGACTGAGTGGTAGCTGAGTTGGTCATCCTAGGCTTCCACCAGGCCATCCAGGGCAGGGCCAACCCTCCTGCCATGCTTTCTATATGGACAGCATCAGCTCACTTCGGCTTGGTCATACTTGGCATAGTAGAAATTGCTATTTGTGCATGCCACCTAGCCTGGAATCTTGAGGCTCACTATCACCATCAAGGTCTCTACATCTGCCAGGATCTTCTTGCTCCAGGTCAAATTTTCTTGGAGCAATCCAAGCTTGATGACTGACTGAAGAGGAGAGTCATGAGTGGGCCTGATCCCTGGGGCCCCACATATGACAATTATGGTAGTAGTACTCAAATCAGAGATCTCCTACTGTGTTTGATGACGATTCTCTCACCTAATTCAGTGTCTGACTTCTATTATCTGTCCAACCCAAACTACCCCCATTTCCCTCATGGAAATGGGTACCTAAATGATGTCTCATCCCCTAAATATCAATGGTAATCGCTTTGGGAAGAAAAGAACCTGTAAGAGGCCACACCTGGTGCTGTGCTTATAGGGTGGTTATTCTAGATTTCTTTCATCTCAGTCTTCATCTCTAGATTACTGTTTGATAGCAAACCCAGACATCATTCTTATCTTTAGACATTCCCCAATGTGAGCCCTGGTTAGCAATCTTTTTGCCAAACTATGGCTACTCAAATGTCTATTTTTCATTTTCCATAGGGGCACAGAATGTTCTCTAGTGAACCTCAGGAAGTCTTCCCCTGGGATTCATGTGGCAGATGACTTGACACTTGACTACCAGAATTCCATCATGTAAAATTTTTACCTTTTTAAATTTTTTGCAAGATGACCGTGCAGCACTATCTTTCGTGGAGTTCTTCTTTATCCCTTGGTAAAAATACATCCTTCTTTCCTTCTCTGTACCAGAATCTAAAATATTTACGAATATGTCAGTGAGACTCAAGTTTCCCATGTCTGTCCTTCCAAAAGGTAAAAAGTGGCCACCTCTAGTTTTCTGTGTTTGTAACGGTATCTGTATTCTATCTACTGGTCATATCAAATGCTGGCTGTTGGTTCAAGTGACATGGACATTTGAGAGAGCTAAATGTCCAAGGCCCCAAGGCTGACGAAACAGCTTTGGACAAGGGTCATCTTTGGATCTGTAGCCAGCAGCCTCTGGCGGCCTCAGCAAGAGCAGTCATCTCTCAGATTCCACACTGGCCCCATGATCAACCTCAATGATTGATTCCTGCTAGTGTCACAGAGCCAAGCTGAACAGGGGACCGAGGGAGAAACCTACTCCAGGTTTGAGAAGACGGGGCATTCTTTTGTTCCATCCAGACACAGTGTCTGAGACTGACTCACTGCTGTAACTTTCCCTTGGCCTTTCATACTTCCTTAGGTCTTAATTTGATCTACAGATGAAGGCAACAATGTAAGCTTACCCTCTAAGTCTGTCCAAGCCATTCAGACATTCAGAAATTGATCTGACCACAAAGTTGGTACACTTTGAAAATCTGATTGTCCCCAGTGAGTCTCTGGATCCACTGACCACAAGGTCCTATTCTAATAGGTCATCAACAGTTTGAGCCTTTCATATCAGGAACATGCCCAGCATCTCACTAGAACAATTGAGTACTGTCCATTTCCCAGAGTTTAGTTCCTCAGGAAGGACATACATGCTATGATACTGTGTATTTCTTTAAGTAGGCATTGGCTCAAGTTGAATAATGGAGGGCAATTTTCCATTTTAGACATTTGTTATCTTTCTCCTCAATTTAGAGTCTTCCAGTACTGCTTCATATTTAAACAGTATAGATAAACATGAAATGTTTCCTGTAGCTGTTTGTGTTCTAGTGCTATGTTCCCTCAAAACACTGTTTGCATGGAAACATGTGCAGGCAGCTTCTAGGAACCTACCCCCAGTTGGTTCTAACTGGTAAGTAAAAACGCCAGCAGCCAATGGCTAGGCAGAGACAACAGAGGCAGGACTTTAGGATTCTCAGGCTTGGGATGAGGAGGAGGAGGAGAAGGAGAAGGGAGAAAAGATCTGCCAGAGTGTGGAGGAAAGGACAGAGACACGGTGTTTGAGAAGAGTGCAGGACAGAGAGGCATAGCCACTATGTGAAGGAGCCAGGAGAGTATGGCCCAGTTGGGCAGCCCTCTGGGTCCAAAGCAACTAAGATAGAGCATAGAATTACTAAGTAATAACTTAGGATTAACCCTGTGGAGGTTCAGCAGTGGTCCAATGGTTGAGCTGTTCAAGGCATATTAAAATATAAAGGCGTCTTTCATTTGGGAACATAAACCATGGGTAGTGAACCAGCTGATGGGATTTATTAATTAAAAAATATTACTACAGTTTCCCGAGGCCAGCCTGGTCTACAGAGTGAGTTCCAGGACAACTGGGGCCACCCAGAGAAACCCTGTCTCGAAATATCAAA